>NC_037668.1:146613516-146699387 GCF_003255815.1 Theropithecus gelada
TTTGTTATTGATATATATTAGTTGTGCACATATCTACATATGTGCATACATACATAAAATATGTATACACACAAATTGACTCAGCATGTTAAAAAAACAATGATATATAATCGAACTATATGCCCTTTTAACATTAATGAATATTCATGTTAAACTCATTTTACATTGAAATGTAAAATATATATTGCATTAATATATATGATTGAATTTTTTTAACATTAATGTGTATTGAATTTTTGTTAAATGCCTGTTCACATTTACGAATATATCATATGATCTTTATCCTTGTCTCTGCTAATAAAATTGATTGCATTAATGAATTTCCTTAGTTAATATCACCTTTGCTTTCCTGGAGTGAACCCTTCTTAAATAAAATGTGGGATTCTTGATGTGCTGCTAGTTGTTTGCTGATATTTCATTTAAGATTTTCAAGTTGATATTCACATGTGAGACTGGTTTGTAGTTTTCTCTTCCTCAAGGAATGTGTCTGTCACCTTTACTAAGCTGGAAGCTCTTGAGGGTATGTTCAACAGCAATTTTCTTATACAGGCTGAGTGTCCAACAATTCTATTCATTTCTAACACCAACTACCTGGAGTCAGCACAGACTCCACAAGTTAAGGGGCTCAGTCTACCATAAGACTGTCCTCACTTCAAATACTAGCAGCAAGTCCAGCATCTTTAGGTTACTTGTCATTCTGACCATATTCAAGGGATCCCATGACCTACTTTCGCTTTTGATGATTTTCTAGAATCACTCACAGAACTTACAGAAGTCACTGAAAGCACTGTATCGTATAACCAAATGGAAGATACAGATGGGGCAAGATATTTGTTGAGGAAGTAAAGGGGATACACAGCTTCCATGTCTTCTGTAGGCATACCGCCTTCCTAGAGCATCATTATTTTTACCGACCCAGAAGTTTCCTGAACTTAGTTGTTTCAGAGTTTTATCTGGATGTTTGTTACATAGGCATGATTGGCTAAATCACTGGCCATGGGATTTGAGATCAATCACCAGCCCCCTTCTCTTTCCCGGAGGCCAGAAAGTGGTGCTGAAAGTTTCAACTCTATATTCAAGTGCTTGGCATTATTTCTGGAGTGGCCAGTTTCTCCCTGGAAACTGTCAAAGACCCCACTGTGAGTCACCTTGTTAGCCTAAGCTCAGGTATGTTACAAACAGGTTCACTATGAATAACAGAAGACACTTTTATCACCCAGAAAATTCCAAGTGGTTTAGAAGCTCTGTGCCAAGAACTAGAAACAAAGACCAAATATGTATTTTTTATTGTACCACAGAGATCATACTGTGTATTTTTTTTAGTGGCTAGTCAATATAGTGACTAGCACCAGTAGTGGGTGCAAATAATTATGTATTAAATGAGTGAATACAAGAGTGAATGAGCTATATTAGTTTCAACTAAGCTGTGGTTTATTTCAGGGAGGAAATTTGAACTTGCTCTATGTACATGATATTTGGGAATGTTAATTTGTTGAATGTCCTTTAAGAGTTTCCCAAAGAACAGGTTACTGAAATCCCAGGACTTTCAATCCTGATTTAAGAATCACCAAAGGCTTTTCATCAAAGTTTTCATTGTAACTTATCAAGTCTACAGGTATTTGAAAGCATGAACCTTGCACTGATTCAAGAAGGAAGACATTCGGGAGAGGTCCAAACATCAGATTTTCTTACACAGGTACAGATTAAGAGGGTTTTTAATTTCTATTTTATTTTATTATTTTTATTATTTTAGAGATGGGGCATCAATATGTTGCCCAGGTTGGACTCCAACTCCTAGGCTCCAACAATCCTCCTGACTCAGCCTCCTCTATAACAGACTTGTCACTGCACCCAGTGGACATTTTAAGTGTTTTTAATTGTATTTTCTTTAAAGATTTTAAATTCTAGATTCTCTTTCTCTCCCTCTCTACGTGTATGCATATGTATATAATCTCCCATGTATATCAATGTGAAAAGTTCTAGTTTTTAGATCAGTTTGAGAATAGAAACCAATTCAATTTGACAGCCATACCTGATACTCAGTTATTCCTCCACATTTTTAATCATCTGGATTTTGTAATTCTGTTGTGTTTTGCAGGAAAAGCAACTGTGTTATGTGAGAGATAAAACTTTCCGTTTTCTCATGTTTTATTTTTTCAAGTTTGTCAGAATTTTTCCATCTGGATAAGTAATGCAGAGGGATATTTTTCTTCCATTGCTATCATCTCTTATGTGAATTATTAATATATGTTTTTCTTTATAATCCATTATCTTAAAAAAAAAAAAAAGAGTCATGGCTGAGCAAGATCCAGCTGCACTTGGGCTCATCAAATGTCCATAAGTATTTTTCAAAGTTTTAGCATATTCCCAAACATGTTTCCATGAACATTTTCCCTTTATTTACAATCTCTTGTGTGTTTAAGGGAAATGTAAGCCTTATGTTTCTATTTCATTTATACTTAACTCATCAAAATGTTTTGTAAAGCAATTTAAATGTCCAAGAAGATTTTTACTGCTGATTTTCTAAGAAACAGAAAGTTCCATTTTGCCAACAAAACCAATGACTACAGTTTGGGTCAGAACTTGAAATCAACAAGGTTTGAGTAGGTTCTAAACTTGGCAAATGTTGCTCTAAATCACTTGTTAGGAAATATTCATTTGATAACTACAAAAAGGGAGTTTCATGAGCAAACTGGTCATTACAAGCCTTACTGCTCAATTTCCTTTTGCTAGTATCTAGCTGTGGGCCAAACTATAGTTTTTCGGAAGTATAGAATTACATACAAACCATGTGGGCATATTATAGAATGCACCTATCAGCTAACATGGAATGAATCGTATTTAAATTCTAGTTTGTGTGGAAACATTAAGGAACTAAATTATTCCATGTCTTCATAGAGTTTTCCATGCTAATTCAATAAATGAATAAGATTGAGGCAACTTGGAGATGCTTCACTTATTTAAAAGCTCAAAATACTTCTCAAGTCTTTTAGCAGATTTTACATAGGCAATCAATACAGCAACTCATATTAGTCTTGACTAGTCATTAAAGCAAGCTAAGACTGATTTTGCAGCAATATTAACAGGTCAAATGAGTATATTGGAGGGTAAAGGAGAAACACTTCCTGAACTGTTTGAAAATAAAAAAACTGCCTTTTATGAAGCATAATTGATTTATCTTTCAGTTTATTCAAATCAGTAAAATAAATTTTGATTCATTAAACAAGGTTCTTAAGAAAATAGAGAAGAAATTTATTCTTTCATAAATTTGGGGGTTCAGGTTGGTGGTAACACTGGGAGTTACAGCATCAGTTTAAAAAGTTGTACATACTTGATTTCAAATACTGGTTCAGCCATTTAACTACTGTGAGCTAATTTTCCCATCTTTAAATAGGAAAAAAAAAATCCTTTTCTGGGTTTCTGTCTAAAGGCAGGTGTTTTAGAAATGCAAGTTCTCATAGCATGAGAGCTCATAGTATCTGGTGGTATTCAAGCCTGGTCAAGATCACTACCTGAAGGAGATATTGTAAAGATGGTTTTAGCATCATCTGGGTATCATACTTGATTTCAAGGCATTTTCCAACACTAGTCTATTCCTTTCTGACTCCTTCACCCAGGGATGTATCTATAATTGTTTTTTTTTTTTTTTTTAAGTGTGGTCTAGACTCACATAGCATCATTCTGACATATGATCTGTAATCTGACAACCCAGTAAACAGCTACTAAAATTCGTTTGAGAAACTGCATTTGCCATTTTGACAGAGAAGTTAACACTTCAAGTAAGGGAGTCCTTATTTTAATAAGACCTGAAACTAATCCAGAAGGAGGCTTAGGGAAGTGTATTAGTCTCAAAAAGCCACATATTGAGTACCCCAGTGCTGGTTGGAGAAGAGTATAGCTCATGGGAATTTTGGATTGTCTGTTTTTGTCTAGGAGTTTTAAAAGCATTAGTTCATTATAAAACAAAACAAACAAAAACAACTTCTCTTTATAAAACTATAGAAATAGAATAGATTCTAAAAGGAACCAATAAGAGGCTATCCACTGGGCACACATGCCTCTCCCTTGCTTCACATTCCCAGGATAACCTTGACAAGTCAGTCACAGCTGTTTTCACCATTGAACTCTTGCTGAGCCTCAACGTTATTTACAATGTCTCATTCCATAAAGTCATTATGGCACTAACAAGTGCACTTTTGTTTTTAATCTAGGCCATTCTTTTATTCAAGAACTATTCTTAGACACACTATTATGAACTTCATCCCTAACATTATTAGAAAAACAAATTGGGGTCTTACTTTATTATAAAAATTTTCAAAGGAGAAATTCTACAAAGAAATTCATATTTGGAAGTTGACATAGTTTACTCTAATTGGCCACCATAACTAGTAAATAGCATGAAGGTACTAGCAAGATGAAAGAAATCCTGGAACTGTCTTGACAAATATGAACTTACTAATGGAAATATATACTTCCTTATTTGTATGAAAATGAGAATTTCTTGTTTTCTATTTGTTGCATGAGAAACAACTCTTCATGACACTGATGAATTGTGTTGGTTGTTTCTGAGAGGTGGCTAAAATAAGTTTGATGAAAAAGGCCATTGCAACATGGAAAACAGGAAAAAACCACAAAGGAAAGAAAAAAAAGAATAGTTTTAACTACCTGAAAATCCAAAACTCACTACCTAAAAAAAAGATCAAAATCAAGGGTTTAAAGACAAAAAGCACTAAAAATATTTTGTAGTATTTAATTGGAAAATAGAAATATGCTTGCTTAATAAATCTCATTGAACAATCAATAAAACAACACTACAACAGAAAAATGAGCAAGGAACATGAATGACTGCACAATTCACAAAAAAAATACATGATAGAAATACACTCTGAAGTGATTTAACATGTCTAGATTCTTTAATAATAAAGTAATTTCTAATTGAATGATCAGTACAATACATTTTTCACATATCCAATCAATCAAACACGTTGACATATGATTATCACCAGCATTGTTAAATGTGGTAAACCAGAGACTGTACAGCTTACTGGAGGGAAGGAGAACTTACTTTTGAAAGTCACTTGAGTAATATGTGTCAAGGAGCTTTAAAAGTTTAATCCTTTTAATTCAGTATTTCAAAATATAATAAGTCTCCTTATAATCAGAGATAATAATCAGTGGAGGTTCACAACAATACTATTTATAGAAGTGAAAAAATGAAATCTAAAATGTCCAATAAGGGAAATTTTCAAGACAGAACACCCGTGTAATAGGATATTATAGACCTATTTAAAGTGATGTTCTCAACATTTTTTAGTTACAGAGACAATGACGGTGATATGTGTTCAACTGGAAAAAATCAGATTAAAAAGCTTTACTGTAGCTGACATCTGCTGATTGTTTATTACATGACAGATATTTATCTTATTCATTCTGTAAAATATCCTCATGTGATATTTACTATTTTTACTACCAGTTTACAGGTGAGGAAACAGAAGCTCAGAGAGGTTAAGTGACTGGCCCAAAGACACACATGTAAAAAGAGACATAATCAGAATTTTTCCCCATGCAGTCCAACTGTAGAACCTGAGTGCTTTTCAACTCACAGTCTTGCCTCAATTTTCTAATCATTAACAAAATTGTATGTATATGTTTAATACAAAAGTATGGGCCGGGCATGGTGGCTCACACCTGTAATCCCAGCACTTTGGGAGGCAGAGGCAGGCAGATCACCTGAGGTCAGGAGTTCGAGACCAGCCTGACCGACATGGAGAAACTCCGTCTCTACTAAAAACTCAAAATTAGCTGGGAACAGTGGCGCATGCCTGTAATCCCAGCTACTTGGGAGGCTGAAGCGGGAGAATCGCTTGAACCGGGAGGCGGAGGTTGTGGTGAGCCAAGATCGTGCCATTGCACTGCAGCTTGGGCAAACAAGAGCAAAACTCCATCAAAAAAAAAAAAAAAAAAAAAAGTATGTAAATATAGAAAAAAGAGTGAAAGAAAACACAGTATACTTACTATTAATAGTGTATACCTCTCTGCAGCAAGGCTTTTTACTTCTTCATACATATTTTATATTTTTCAAAATTCTCACAAAAATAGGTATTAACTTTATATTCAAAGACACAACATTAAATATAAAGAGAAAATTATAATTCCATCCTAACATGTTTAGACATTTGTGTAATTGTGAATGTCACATGCTCATTCTTATTCTTTAATCTTAGAATGGAGAAGGAGCAGTTTTTCCATTTCCCTGGAAAGAATTGAGTGAAGTTGACAGCAGGATTGCAGAAGTGGGAGCACCCAAGGTGAGGGAAGCATGGTTGGCAATTTCTGCTATCTGTTTGTCATTAGGATTTGTTTTTCTTTCCCTCTAAGACCTAAATGTCTTTTAATTATTGGTTAGCTGATTCTGTAACTGAAAAGTTGAGTAGCAGATTAAATACAGCCTGCTGTTACTGTAATAAGGAATGATTAGGATCTAGAACAATTTTCTCTCTTGCATGGGAAAAGAAAAGCACCAATTAGTATTAATGAATCACTGCTTGCATAAGGCAGCCAGGTTTCTAGTTTCCCCAACATATGAGAATGACTTAATTTTGCCCAAGAGATTTTGTTTTCTTCTTCTTATTATTATTGCAGTTGCACTGTTTTTAAATGAAAGCTTTGTATATAACGACTATCTAAAGTTTTTAGATATACTGTTTTAGAAATAATGATTAAGAGTATATTTAAATTTCCTACATTAAATATAAATGTACTGAGGCTGAAAACAAGAGCTTATTTTTGGTTACATATCTGAATTAAACCTGTGTACTCTTATTTTGGTAGCTTAGTCAAGGATTGATTTTATTGTCTTAGTGGAAGGAGAAAGGAGGATACTGTTTGTCAGGGACTGTTGAAATAGTCACGCTGTTCATTTGTGGTGTGTGATATAAATGTAAACCTTTTGGAAGGTAATTTGGCATATTTGTCCGAAAGCCTGACAAATGTTTGTACTGTTTGATAAAATACAAGCATTTCTAGGAATATATAACTAAGAAATAATTATAGGCACATGAAAGATTCATAGTTACAATGTGTAACGTTGGAAACAGCCCAAAATGATCAACTAGGGATTCCTGTTACAGAGGCAGAAACTTTCTTCTGTCTTGTTCACAGCAGTATCCCAAGTGTCAAAACCAGTGGCTGCCTGGTATGAACACATGCATGGAGGGTGCCAGCCCCACATCTGCCAGTGCTCTGCCCCCGTGCCACCACCACTGCTGGTACAAACACACCCATGGATGCCAGAAACCCCACATCCCACTCCCATGCCAGTTTGTCACCACCACCACTGCAAACACCCTGATGGAGGCCAGCTCCTATGTGCCTGCCAGTGCCACACCTCAGTCAACAAGGGTGCACCCTGCCATGCTGCTGCTGTTGGTGGTACTTGCAAATGATCACAGATCCCACTACCATCACCCAGTGATGCACTTTGGCTGGCACCACCCATCAGTGTTGTGACCAGTGGTCTGGGAACACCTCAGCCTCTACAGTACGGTAGCTCCCTAACCTCAAGGGGACAGAGAACAAAGCCAGGGGCCCAAGACCAGCTCCCCAGAGTTAAAGCCTGCAGCCCAGGAATCCTGAGCTGGGGCTTGGCCCCCTAAACCATTCCAGAAACAAACCCAGTCAACCAACTCACCTTATAACACAGTCAAACCCCCAACAACATAAAAGAGGTTAAAAGGGAAAAAAAAAAAAAAAAAAAAAGAACCCATCCAAAGGACAACAACTTCAAAAAATAAAAGAACATCAGCCCACAAAGATGAGAAAGAACCAGCACAAGAACTCTGGCAACTCAAAATGCCAGAATGTCTTCTTACCTTTAAATAACTGTACTGGTTTCCCAGCAATGGTTCTTAACGAGGCTAAAGGGACTGAAAGGACAGAAATAGAATTGGAAATATGAATAGGAATGAAGATCATCGAGATTCAGGAGAAAGTTGAAACCCAATCCAAGGATTCTAAGGAATAAAAATAAAATGATACAGGAGACGAAAGACAAAATTATCATTTTAAGAAAGAACCAACCTGATCTGATAGAGCTGAAAAACTTACTCCAAAGATTTCAGAATATAATCACAAGAATTAATAGCAGAATTGACCAAGCTGAGGCAAGAATCTGAGAGATCAAACACTGGGTCTCAAAAATAACTCACTGAGGCAAAAATGAAGAAAAAAAAGTAAAGAAAAAGGAAAAAAAAATCTGAGAAACATGGGATTATCTAAAGAGACCAAATCTATGACCCATTAGTGTCCCTGAAAGAGGGAGAGAAAACAAGCAACTTGGAAAACATATTTAAGATATTATTAAGATATCATCCATGAAAATTTCCCCAATCTCACTAGAAAGGCTAACATTAAAATTCAGG
Source organism: Theropithecus gelada (assembly GCF_003255815.1). NCBI lineage: Eukaryota > Metazoa > Chordata > Mammalia > Primates > Cercopithecidae > Theropithecus > Theropithecus gelada. The sequence continues at coordinate 146,621,937 of NC_037668.1, forward strand.
AAATGCAGAGAACCCCTGAAAAACACTACACAAGAAGATCACCTCCAAGACACATAGTCATCAGATCCTCCAAGGTCAAAATGAAATAAAAAATATTAAAGGCAGCTAAACGGGGCAGGTCACCTACAAAGGTAACCCCAGCAGGCAAATGGTAGGTCTATTGGCAGAAACCCTATAAACCAGAAGAGATTGGGGGTCTATAATGTGCATTCTTAAATTATATCTTAAATAAAATAATTTCCAACAAATAATTTCATATGCATTGAAACTAAGCTTCATAAGTGAAGCAACAATATGATCCCTTTCAGACAAGCAAATGCTAAGGAAAGTTATTACCACTAGATCTGCTTTAAAAGATGTCCTGAAGGAAGAACTAAATGAAGTACTAAATATAGAAAGGAAAGACCATTACCAACCATTACAATAGCACACTTAAATACATAAACCAGTGAAACTGTATAGTAACCACACAAACAGGTCTACATAATAACCAGCTATTAATATTATTATTATTAATAATAATACAATGACAGAATCTAGTCTTCATATATCAATACAAACCTTGAATGGGCTAGCCCCAGTTAAAAGGCACAGTGTGGCAAGTTGGATAAAGAAGCAAAATCCAGTGGTTTGTTGTCTTCAAGAGACCCATCTCACATGCAGTGGCATTCATAAGCTCAAAGAAAGAGATGGACAAAAATATACCAAGGAAATGGAAAACAGAAAAAGCTGGAACTGCTATTCTAATTTCAGACAAAACAAACTTTAAAACAATAAACATAAAAAGACAAAGAAGGCCGTTATATAATAATAAGGGGTCAATTCAACAAGAAGACCTAATATATATATACACACACACACACACACACACACACACATATATATAATATATTACAGATAGATATATATGCTTTTCCAAAATTTCAGGCACTCCAGAGTAATGCATACCTTTGTGCTTCTCTTCTCTATTATAGCTTTATTTATAACATGATATTCAGGCAGGAGGAAATTGGCAGCCTAATTCCCTCATGGGCAGCAAAGTTGCCCTTATGCAAACACTTTCGTGACAGTAAAAATGCTAAATGTTTGTAGTTGTGAATCAGGAAAGATGCAATGCGCTTCATTATTGCTAAGCAAGACCTTCATTGCCTCACCTTTGTCACCTTGTCTTCACTGCTCTGCCCAATGCACTCTGGCTTCTGGCTTCCCCAAACATCACTCAGCTGCAGCTGATCTCATCCTGGTCTCAATCACCTCTAATTTTCAAGTCGAGAAAATGGCAATTTTAAATTATTAATCTTATTGGATCACTCTGAATAATTTGGTACCACTGACCACTTTCTCATTCATTATATTTACTTTTTTGAAAATTACAGAGAAGTATTCCCAAGTGGTCCAATACCAGTTCTTTTTCCATTGTAGATACTTACTCTGGGAAATCTCAAGCACTGAAATGTAACTCCCTTATATCTTTTCAAATCTCCACAGAATCCTAATATCTCTTCTTAGTTCAAGGCTCATAGTAATAAACACATACTGACAGTGTGATCCAGAAACCTTATAGACATTCAAATATCGTATTTTTAAATTGTGCTGGTTATCTTCTAGCAAATATGTACCTTTATCTTTATTTCTCTTAATAAATGTAAAAATAATCTAGTCATTCTTCCAAGCTAGAATGGTAGAGGCTTCCTTCTCTCCTCTGTTCCTTTTATCCACTGCCTTACTCTAACCCACCTGTATATCACAAGGATCACCATCTGGCCTCAAACCACATCAGCTTTCTACCACTACTCCTCTCATGAGAGTTTAAGATTCAGTCCCCCAGAACATCTCTCTGGCCCCTGAAAACAGCACATTTTGTAATGACACATGATGTCCTTAAATACGTTATTTTTTTCTGCCTAAAATAACATTTGCTGACTTGTTCAACTGACGGAAACATACTTGTCTTTCCAGCGGTATGCCACATGTACCTCCTGCCTGATATCTTCCCAGATCTATACTTCAGGAAGAATTAAATATTCTTGCAATTCTGGTTTCACAAAATATTTTATGTAGTTCTATTAATTTCCCTTCCATTGTATTTTCATTGCTCCTTTCATGATTTTATTTCCCATAGTTTCATGAAAACAAGAATTAAATCAACTTGAGAGATTTTCCAAGAATATAAAATAAAACAAATAGATAAAAGTGATGAAAGAAAATATAAAAGATGTAGAGGACAGAAAACACACATCTAATATAAGGATTCTGGGCTTTTCTGCTGGACAAGAAATCAAAATAACAGGAAGAGAAGAAATAACATAATTACAGAAAATTTTGTGGAGCTGAAAAATGTTTACTTATGAAACTGGAAAACCTCAGCAAATTATTGGCAATACTAATAAAAAAGAATTTGCATGTTATTTGGGTAAAAATATAAGACAGCAAGAAGAAACAAAAAACAGGCTGGATTTTCACTTTTCTGCCATAATTATACTTTTTCAAGGAGAAATGTTGAGATATAAGCATTTTTTTCACAAACTAGTTTTTCCTATGTGAAAGCAATAGAAAACTATCATCAGATAGGCAAGGGTTCAGAAAATATGTTATAAACATTTTGACAAAAATGTCCTAAGATGTAGTTCACCTTAACTGTGCTATGAATGAAAATAAATGCTCAAAATAGGATGAGTAATGACAGCAGGTGGTCCATCTGAAGAAGCCGCTACAGGAACACCAGCTGCAGCAGGGGAGGTGTGGGCCAGGGCTGCATCCTCAGTGGAGCTGGCAGGCCAGAGACAACACTACTGAGTTGTTGGGGCAAGAACCCTGCCCTCCCAGCTGCAGCTGCAGCCACCCAGCCGCAGCTGCAGACTGGGCATCTGTGTACTCCCAGGGACCCAGAAAGGCCCCCATCCCCTCAGGCTCAATAGTGCCTGCTTCCACTCTCTGGCCTCTCCCTGCTCTTGGCACCCACTCCAATTTTGGAGCAAAATTGAGGCCAGTCCAGGTGCTATCATGATCTGACCAGGTGTACCTGTGCTTAGGGCAATGCTGACATGCCAGCCCCCTTCCACCTGGGACCCCTCTGGACTTTGGGCACTGATAAGCATGGGAGGGAGGCTGAGGGGGTGCTGAGGGCAGCTCAGCGTGGGCCTACAGGTGCCCCTCACCACAAACAGCCTGGGTGCCATGTGCATCATGGATGGCAGGTTGATGGCAACAGGAGGCAGGCAGGCTCCTGGGCAGAAAGGGGCAAGTCCCTAGTCAAGCCCCACCTTCAAGCCAGGAATGACCTGAAGCCAAGTGGCCAGACTGCCAGTTTCATGGACTGGAGTGAGAGCTTATGGTGCTTTTTCTGGGCTGCCCATGGCTGCCCAGGAACCAATCAGCATGCATCTTCTCCCTTCTGAGCCTATAAAAACCCCAGACTTCACCAGACTTGGACAGAGATCAGGACTACCAGCTGGGGGAAGGAGTTACCTACTTTGGGTTTCCCTGACTCATCAGGACCAACTGCCTGTGGAAAGGTGCTAGAAGCTACTGACTAGAGGTCTCCTGTCTGCTGAGAGCTGGACACTCTTTGGGACAACCTGCCTGTGGAAAGGAGCTACCCACTTCAGGTCTCCTGAGAGCTGTTCTGTTCCTCAATGAAGCTCCTCTCTGCCTTGCTCACCCTCCAGTTGTCTGCAGAACTTATTCTTCCTGGATGTGGGACAGGCTGCAGATGATAAGGAGAGAATAGAAGAGCTGTAGCCCTTTAGGGATCCCAGATCTTAGGGGCTCTTCAAGTCAGGGTTTTGACACCCTCTTTGGGGCTTTGTGGTTCCTGGCATCTCCAAGTTTCCAGGCACTACTGCATTCCCCTCATCCAGATGTGGGCGCCCACAGCAGAAGCTGCATGCAGTACCTCTAGTCCAGCCACAGCCTTGAATGGAGCTGCCACCTGTGCTGGCACCTGGAACTGCCCACCCCATTGCAGTCACTAGTGTGCCTGGTTGTGTGTAGTGGCAGGACCTCCACTGCCTCACCCACACACCCCTCACCACTTTGTGCCTGCTTGCCCTTGGCAGGTGTGGGATCCGGGCCAGAAGCATGAGCCAACTGCAGCCTGCCAGGCTGAGTGGGCAGAAGGAGCCCAGCAGGTGTGAATAATACTCAGGCAGAAAGCACTGCCAGGCACAGAGGTTTCCAGTTGGCAAAGCAACACCCCAAGGATCCCGTGACAGTAATATTATAAAAGGTGATAGATGAACCTACAAGACTATCGCCAGCTATGATGCACTGTTATCACAAAAGTTGTAACGATTTGTACCTCAGAGTCACAAATGTTTTAAATGACTACCAAAATGAATTTTAGGAAAGTATATAGCATGGTAATGGCTTTCATAGTGGTACCAGGATAAAAATTAAAACACAATTGTAAGTTTTTAAATTTATTATTGAAATAAACTGGTGATTTGGTGTGGTTATTCCCAGTGTAACAGAAACGTCTCTGTTAGACTGTATCTCCAGATTTATAATTTCTACTAAATAATATTATTAAATAATATTACAACTATCTATTTTTTTAGTGCTGTAATAGAGACTGTTTTGCTCAGGAAATCCATGATAACCTTTTCTTAGTCACACAGCAAGACTGTAGTTTCCAGGTTCCTTGCTTTAGGTATTGCCACATGCCTGGGTTCCAGAATAAATAGAATATTCTGGAGCCTGTACTGGTATACAGCAGTTCCATGTCTGACTTATACAGAACATGCAGTCCTCACTTTCTTTACTCACCTACTGGCTGAATTGAGAGGAATCTAAGCATATAGAAGACTACAGAGCCTCAAGATGTAAAGAAACTTTGTCACTGAATGACTGTGTAGAACAGAGTCCCTCATTCGACTGTGAATTGTTGAAAGTTAAGCCACTGAAATTATGGAATTATTTGTTAAAGTTTTTGTTTATTCTTATAAATACAAACACCTGAAAAAAAATCAATAAAAGTAAGATACCAAGGTGTCATGGTTGTGGGGTTTTTTTTATGCTTTTCTTCTTTCCATTTGTTCTCTATATTCCATAGTTCCTTTTATTAATAATTTAAGTGAAAAAATCTAGAGTCTTGCATATGGTAATAAACTATATTTATTTTATATCATCTCAATTGTTCTATGCTTGAACTTCTTGTTATATGTGTTTCCCGTTCTTTAGAGCTCTTACCACAGTGCTAAATATGTGGTAGGAGTTTAGTAATTGATGTTAATTTATCTTATAATTGTCTGTATGAAAGACTTACAATTTTTACAACTTAATACCAAAATATATCAAAGCTTTGTTTCAGGGATGATAAAGTTTCAACTAACAAATGTTGAGGGCTCACTTTGGAAAAGTACAGTTGTGGCACTGGAGATATGATAGGGAACAAAACAATGTTCCTAATGTCAGAAAACTTAACATTCAATGGGGAGACAGAAAAAGGACAGACAAACAAATAAACAGATAGCATAATTTCAGGGAGCAATAACATCTATAGGAAAGAAAAATAAAGCAAAGTCAGGGCGCAGAAGAATTCTGGATGAGTGATGAGGACCATTTTATTTTAGGCAGAAGTGATGTCTCAGCAGAGACTGAAGAGTGATAAAGGAGTATGTCTTGTGAATTTTGGGAGAAGAATGTCTCAGGCAGCTGGAGCAGCTGGTGTAAAGTTCTCCAGGCAGGAAGAAGCTAAAAATGCTCATAGTAGAGTAAGTTTGACCGCAAGTTACGAAAAGAATGGGAGGAGATGATATCAGAGAGACAGTGACTCGTGGGCCATATCAAGAAGTTTAGACTTTATACAAGTACTAAGCAGTGTTAGAGTTTCTTTACACATAAAACCTCATTTGATTGTTACAACACACCTGAAAGTTTCAGGTTACAGTTTCAAATAAAAAGAAGGTAGGAGAATTTAAGTAACATACTCCAAAGAACAAAATAAAAGAGAAACAGAATCTGGATTATATACCAAACCTGATTGGCTCCAAAGCCTGTTGTTCAAATAACTGCTAAGAAATACTGCCTCCAGAATTTAGCTAAGCCTTTTGATGTATATAAATGTATCTTATACAGTACCTCACATAGTCAAGATTGTGAGCAATCCCCTTCTAAATCTCTCTGGTACTCTAAACATTTATTCTTCCTTGAGGAAAGTCAAAAGTTCCTACTAAAAAATACAAAAAAATAACTGGGCGTGGTGGCGAGCGCCTGTAGTCCCAGCCACTCGGGAGGCTGAGACAGGAGAATGGCGTGAACCCAGGAGGTGGAGCTTGTAGTGAGCCTAGATCGCGCCACTGCACTCCAGCCTGGAATACAGAGCGAGATTCCGCCTAAAAAAAAAAAAAAAAGTTTCTCCTCCACACAAGGTGGAAGGAATCTGCTGTGAATCAATGACACCCAATTTCTTTGCCTTTTTCACTGGGGCATATGGGGGTTTAGGGGGTGTATTAGTCTGTTCTCACATTACTATACAGAAATGCCCGAGACTGGGTAATTTACAAAGACAAGAGGTTTAATTGGCTCATGGTTCTGCAGGCTGTACAGGAAGCATGGTGGCACCTGCTTCTGGGAAGGCCTCAGGGAGCTTTTACTCATGGTGGAAGGCAAAGCGGGAGCAGGCGTCTTACATGGCGGGAGCAGAAGGAAGAGAGAACAGGGAGGCGCCACACACTTTTAAACAGCCAGATCTTATGAGAACTCTCTCACAAGACAGCACCGAATGAATGGGGTTAAACCATTCATAAAGGATCCACTCCTCACGATCCAGTTACCTCCCACCAGCCCCCACAGCCAACATTGAAGATTACAATTCAACATGAGATTTCGGTGGGGACACAGATCCAAACAACATCAGGGAGTTTGTTACAAAACTTTAAAAGTTTACATTTTGCTTTTGTGCTACTTTTTAAAAACTAACTATATCCTGGGTTATATGACCTCCTTAGACCCAAGAACAACCTGGTGAATTCAGTGCTTACATTTGCGTTTATATTTAGGATGGTGATGGAACCCAAGTCAAGTTGTGCTACTATTTTGTTGGGTTAATGGAGGTTGGGGACTGACTGGCAGCCAGCACTCAAGTGATGAACACCAGCAAAATGAAGGCTAAGCAGTGTTTAGGTGGCCTTAGGAATGGATGTTTTTCAATACATCAAGCTGAAAAAAGCTTGTGGAGAACAAAGCCATCACAGGATACACACAGTCTTCCACGTCTGCCTAGTAGAAGGTGAACTTGGCCATCATTCTACAAGCAGCAATTCACTTTTAGCGAAACAACACCAGTTGGCATATTAAATAACTGTTTGTTTGAATTGCATTGGTCCTGAAGTTTTACCTATTTTGTAAATTGATTTTGGTTTTATAGTTGTATAGAGCTGTAACATTAATAATTTATACCTACTTTATGTTACTAAATATTAAGAAGGCACTTGATAAAAAAATTCAAATACAAATTGGGGTCTGCAGAAATGTTTTCTTTAAAAGAGATTCTCATATATATTTTTTTTAATTTAAGAAATACTGGGCTAGTCACGGTGGTTCATGCCTGTAGTCTCAGCACTTTGGGAGGCCGAGGCAGGTGGATCACTTGAGGTTGGGAGTTCAAGACCAGCCTGACCAACATGGAGAAACTCTGTCTCTACTAAAAATACAAAATTAGCTGGGCGTGTTGGCACATGCCTGTAATCACAGCTACTCAGGAGGCTGAGGCAGGAGAATTGCTTGAACCCAGGAGGCAGATGTTGCGGTGAGCCAAGATTGCACCATTGCACTCCAGCCTGGGCAACAAGAGTGAAACTCCATCTCAAAAAAAGAAAAAAAGAAAGAAATACTGATTTTTATTGTATATCACATGTAGAGGACAGAATTGTGAATATGCTTTGATAAATTTGTTAGCATCCAACATATGTATTAAAAAAATGTAGCTCAAGCTAGATGACATGCAAATTTAACTACAAGGTTGTTCATTGCAGTGCACTTTATGACAATAATGGCTCATGGTTCTGCAGGCTGTACAGGAAGCATGGTGGCATCTGCTTCTGGGAAGGCCTCAGGGAGCTTTTACTCATGGTGGAAGGCAAAGCGGGAGCAGGCGTCTGTGTTTTAAAAAAAGCATTTAAAAAATAGAAAATTAAAAATTTTATTATTAGAGAATTAAATAAATGATAAACATTACATAGTTGAATACATTTTACACTTCAAAATGATACTGTAGATACATTTTTGTTGACTTGGAAAAATGTTCACTGTATATTGCTAAGTGAAAACACAAAATGTATATGTAATATCCTATTTGGTGAAAATATGTGTGTTTGTGTGATGTATAGTGAAAATTTATGCATGAGAAAAGGCATAAATATACCATGGGATTTAAAGTCATCCTCTCTGGGCTGTGAGATTATGAGACATATTTTCTTTTTTGATTCACCTGTGTTTTCTAACTTTTCCACATTGATCAGAAATTGATTTTACCATTAAAAAGAATTAAATTTAAAAATGCAGTTTAAATGTTCCAAAAAAATATTCAAAATAACCATATAGGTTTGGAAAGAAGCATCAAAGAGAACTTTCAACAGAATATATATGAAAGATTAAAGAGTGGGTGAGGCAAAAGATGGTTCATAGATTGTGATAATCCTTTGAGGAATATGAAATAACATCAGAAATAGTCGTTGGAAATGACAGGATGGGGCATCACAAAACCACCCCCGGGAATAACTCACTTAAACACTGAAATGTGGATAGTTTCTCACAGTTCTGAGATGTAATTGTACTCTTTGATCTTTCCTAAATGAACATAACAGATACTACTGGAGTCAGGTGTACTTTTCTACCAAGAAACTAAAAGAGTAAAATTCTAACCATGATTTCCTGATGATTCATGGTTATAAAAAGAAAAATTGTAATCATTTATGTACTTCATCATTTCGAGAAATTAAATGACATGCACAACTCCAAAAAGGAAAATTTGAAAGGATTATACATTTCCTCCCCAATTATTTCTGTAGAAACTTTAGAAAGTATAGGAAATTTCAAAATATAAGCCAAAATATTTGAATATTTGCATTTCGGCCACCCAGGGAAATGACTATTAACATTTTAATGCATACATTTGGTCTTTCTCATCATTATATATATTTTTAAACTATTTGGATGTAGTAAACATACCATTTTATAAACTATTTATTTATGTAAAATATGCTCAGAGCATTTTTCTTCATTAAAAAGTCTTAGCAAACAAAAGTATTAACTATTTCTAGTAATCTTTTATTAAATAGTTTTCAGGTTGTTGTAGAGTATTCTAATTTTTATTTTTCTATTACAAACAATACTGAGAGAAACATACAACTTTGAGCCTCTCTTCAATTATTACTTTTTAGAATATAGTCCAAAATTAGAGTAAATGGGTTAAGATGTAGACAGTTTAAAACTACTTTAAATGGCAGGAAGGTCATTTTTTTTTTTTTCTCCTTCAGAACACAGAGAACATTTATCAAAATATCATATTCTGGGCCATAAAATAAACCTTAACAACAATAAAAGAATTTAAATCATATAAAGTTTTTTGGCCATACATAATAAGGAAGGTCATTTTTAAAGAGAAGAATTGGCTTGAGATCATGGAATTAAAAACATCCAACACATCAGGTTAATCTTCATATTACATTATAAATATTTACAGTTTCCTCTTCTTAACAAGAAGTGGAAATAGTTTTACACTTGTTTGTTTCTTTATTTTCAATGCTGAGAAAGAGTAAACGTGTTCCTCCATTCTCTAATCCTGGTTCTGACCCCACCTGTAGGATGGTTTTAATGAGAAGCCCTACTATGGAAACATACCTTGTATGCCACATGCATTCCAAAAGACTGGATTCTGGCCTTTCTAGCCCATGTCTACACTACAGGGTTCAGATGAAGAGTTGGGTAATGAATGTGGGTTCTACCTGATAGCTACACCCAAAATCCACCCTATTTTATTTCTATCTGTGTTTGTGATGCTTTCGCCACAGACCTTGAGTTCCGTGGGGGCTGGGTCTGCCTTTCTCATTTACTATTGTATCCTCTACACAGAAATACTGATGAACCAGCAGAACAGAAGAGTGTCTGCTTTCCCATAATCTTCCATCACAGGGAATTCATTTCTGTTTTTAACCTTTGCCAATTTGAATAGCCAAAACTGGAACTTATTGTGTGACACTGGTACAGCTGAATTTAAACTTCTATGTTTATTTTCCTTTTGTAATTTGCCTCTTTGTATTCCTTGCCTATTTTTCAATTAAAGAATTCCTGTTTTTCCTGCTGATGTAAAATAACTTTTTTTAAATGTATCAGATAGTAACTCTTTGTCTACCATATACGTTGCAAATATTGCATCCCTAGTTTCTTATTTATAATGTTTTTAATATACAGAGAATTTTAATTTTGTTCTCAAATATATGAATGTTTTCCTCAATGCTTTTTGCTTTATACTTAGAAAGCCTTTCTCTAATGCTTGTCAAAATTTTTGTGGCTTTATTTTTAAAAATTTCAAGCTTGCCAATCTGCAAATATCGTGATGATGAGCATTCAGTACTGGAAGATCTTCTTATTGGTCCCAAATGCTGAAGAAGAATAATGCCGCTTATTATTACTGGGATCCTGCATGACTTCCTCCTTGCATGGAGTTACTTCAAAAAAGTCTTAAAAAAAAATGTTGATTTTTTTTCCTATAGTTTGTAAGCCAGGGGTTTTACTCTGTGCAATATGGGAAAAACTTCCTATAAATACTCCAAATAGTTTTCTCTTTCCCCAAAATTCTATACTCATAGTGATAGCTAAAAGTAGCTATCACAGTTGTTCTTACTCAAATAGCCCCCTATATCTGCTCTATCCCTGTTCCTTTGAGACTGGGTGCCAGAGAGCCAACTTTCCACTCTGCCACTCACTGACAATCTGGAGAATCTTTCTGTTAGCCAGAACTCAGTGTGACAGAAAAGCATCAATTATGACATAGTAACCCAAAACTCTTCTTTTTGGAGAAGTTTGGAAGAAGGAAATCTGCAGATATTGATCCAGTAATAATTTTCAGTGCCACCGCAAAGTAAAAGCTACTATTCTTACACAGAAGGTAATGGCCATTTAATGCCATCTATCATAAAAATGGCAAAGCTCATAAGCTTTGCTTGTTAAATCATTAGCTAAAGTCTCTTTAACTCTGATTCTCTTACAGTGTCACTACGACCCTTTCCCCAAAGGAAATGCTACACCATAAGTTTATTGATTGATTTATAAGCTTCCCTGATTTCATTGTGCTCAGGGTGAGTTTAGTCAGAGGTGGGCCAGGCCCCAGCAAGCTCATGCAGCTCCTTTGATCTAACGAAACAAAAAAGTGCTCTTCTTCCAGGTGAACTCCTGTGTGTAGGACAGATTTCAGCCTCAAGGTGGTCTTCAGCCTGTCCCTCTTATGCAGGGCACAACCTATACAATTGCATAGAGTGGCAGGGTCTTTGATGCCTTTTATTAATATATATGGCATACAATTGAAAAGTGGCAACATGGAGGACAGCCTCCATATTCCTTCATGAAGTTCCTATGCCAAGATCTTGAGCTGGATGAACCATGGCTCTGAAGAACAATTTGGGACACTTCCATAGAAGGCAGATACTTTGAAGAAATTAAATTATCATTAAAAACTAGTGGTGCCATTTAGGTGCCTCTTTTCCTCAACATGTAATTAAAAGCAAAACAAAACAAAACAGAAGTTTCTGGTGAATGTAGTACAACTTTGGTTTTATTTTGCCTGTGATGTGATTTTATATTTAGAGACTGAAAGAGTTGACATTTATTTTTAGTGAGTATTACATGAATTGGAGCTCTACTCATACTAAAATGTATAAAAAGAAAGTCAGTTAAAGATGTTTATATTTTTGCTTTCTAAGGGAGATGCATGGAGCACCATAATTAATGCAAGTATCTGTGGAAGCAATGCTCCTAAGACTAGTAGAAACATCTAGCTAAGCAGGAACCAGGGTCTGGTTACTGAAGTCCATTATTTTGGGATGAATTTCTTTGATGCCTGACTCTTGTCACATGTCTTTTGCTTGCGATTTGGATAGACTTTGTGTTTTAGGACCATATAGTCCAAAAACGCTAGGTAAGTCTTCATGGAATGAAGATATTCTGCATTACTACAATTTTGTCTTTAATATTTTGGAGCAGGTTGATGTGGTAGAGAGAAATTGGAGATAGGTGGGTGAGGCACCAAGCACAACTGTGAGGTATAGGCTGCCTGGGAGCAGTGGGAGGAGCTGGCAGTGGGACGTGCTGCACATCTGATGAACTCAGTCACAAGGAACTTTCTTTCATGACTGATGGAAGGACACTGCAGGTGTGTGTGCCAGGACGAGCCACATCTGTGTCTCTAACCAAATAACTTTTCTCTTGGGCTTCACTTTTAGTGTGAACTTTATCCTATTCACTGATGTCTTAATGGAAGTGTGTGAGTCCTCTTAGGCAACTCACACCTTTTTGAACCCTGACTGATGGCTATGGCAGAACTTCTGGTTAGCAGTGCCTAATTAGTTCTGCTCCAGACTCATCAGTAAAGATAAAATCATTCCCATACAAGGTTTGAAGGGACCGTTTAAAACATTTAGTTATACTAGATTGTGTTTCCTGAAAGAAGCTTTATGTTCTCAAGGTTATTTATTAATATAATCCTTAAGATTGACAAGTATTATCTGTACTCCTCTCACTCTGTCATCATTAGTATGTCATGGTCTATTAGTGGGTCCTGATCTTCAGTTTTATAAACAATGTAATGCATCTGCATCTCCAAACTTATTTTCTTTGTTTGAGGTTTGAGTTTGGGTGGGAAGAGTGTATTAGTCCAAAATCACACTGCTATAAAGATGCTATCTGACACTGGGTAATTTATAGAGACTGGGTAATTTATAGAGGCAGGAGGTTTAATTGACTCACAGTTCTGCAAGGCTAGGGAGGCCTCAGGAAACTTTCAATCATGGCAGAAAGGGAAGCAGTCACCTTCTTCATAAGGCACTAGGAGAAAGAAGAATGAGTAAAGGAGGAACTTGCCAAACACTTATAAAACCATCAGATCGCCTGAGAACTCAATCACTATCATAAGAACAGCATGGGAGAAACTGACCCCATGATCCAGTCACCTCCAATCAGGTTCATTCTTCAACACCTAGGGATTATGGGGATTACAATTCAAGATGTGATTTGGGTGGGAACACAAAGCCTAATCATATCATTCTGTCCGAGGCCCCTCCCAAATCTCATGTCCCTTTTACATTTCAAAACCAATCATGCCTTCCCTACAGTCCCCCGAAGTCTTAATTCACCCCAGCATTAATCCAAAGTCCAAGTCCAAAGTTTTATCTGAGACAAGGCAAGTCTCTTCTTCCTTTGAGCCTGTAAAATCAAAAGCAAGCTAGTTACTTTCAAGATAAAATGGGGGTACCAGCACTGGGTAATGCTCTTATTCCAAATGGGAGACATTGGCCAAAGCAAAGGGGCTATATAAGTCCAAAACGCAGCATGGTAGTCATTAAATCTTCAATATCCAAAATGATCTCCAATGAGTCTATGTCTCACATGTGGGGCATACTGATGCAATGGCTGGGCTCCCACAACCTTGGACAGCTTCTTCACAGGCTAGCATTGAGTGCATGTGACTTTTCCAGGTGCATGGTGCAACCTGTCAGTAGATCTACCATTCTGGAGTCTGGAGGATAGTGGCTCTCTTCTCACAGGTCCATTAGGCAGTGCCCCAGTAGGGACTCTGTCTGGGGGTTCCAACCCCACATTTCCCTTCTGTGCTGCCCTAGTAGAGGTTCTCCATGAGGGTTCTGCCCCCGTAGCACACCTCTGCCTGGACATCCTGGCATTTCCATACATCTTCTGAAATCTAGGCAGAGGTTCCCAAACCTCAATTCTTGACTTCTATGTACCCTCAGACCCAATACCATGTGGACGTCATCAAAGCTTGGGGCTTACACCCTCTGAAGCAAGAGTCCGAGCTGTACCTTGACCCCTTTAGCCATGGCTGGGACACAGGACACCAAGTCCAGAGGCTGGTACATAGCAGCAGGGTCCCTGGGCCTGGTCCACAAAACCATTTTTCCTCCCAGGCCTCTGGGCCTGTGATGGGAGGGGCTACGACCAAACTCTCTGACATTCCCTGGAGACATTTTCCCCATTGTCTTGATGATTAACGTTCGTCTCTTCATTACTTATGCAAATTTCTGCAGTTGGCTTGAATTTCTCCCCAGAAAAATTGGTTTTTCTTTTCTATCACATTGTCAGAATACAAGTTTTCCAAACTTTTATGATCTGCTTCTCTTGTAAACCTAAGTTCCATTTTCAGATCATCTTCTCAAGTTTAAACTTCTACAGATCTCTAGGACAGGGGCAAAATGCCACTAGTCTTCTTGCTAAAACATAGCAAGAGGGACCTGTGCTCCAGTTGCCAATAAGTTCTTTATTTTCATGTGATACCTCCTTTGCCTGGACTTCATTGTCCACATCACTATCAGCATTTTGGTCAAAACCATTCAAACAAGTCTCTAGGAAGTTCCAAACTTTTTCACATCTTCCTGTCTTCTTCTGAGCCCTCCAAACTGTTGCAACATCTGCCCATTACCCAGTTCCAAAGTTGCTTCCACATTTTCAAGTATCTTTATAGCAGTGCCCCACTACCTCAGTACCAATTTTCTATATAAGTACAATTTCACGTTGCTATAAAGATACTTCAAAAGACCGGGTAATTTATAAAGGAAAGAGGTTTAATTGACTAATGCTTTCTCATGGCTGGGGAGGTCTCAGGAAACTTAAAATCATGGAAGAAGGGAAAGCAGGAAGGGAAAGCAGGCACCATCTTCACATCTTCACATGGCAGCAGGGGAGAGAGGAATGAGCAAAGGAAAAGTGTCAAAACACTTATAAAACCATTAGAACTCATGAGAACTCACTCACTATCACAAGAACAGCATGTGGGAAATCGCCCCCATGATCCAATCACCTCCCACTAGGTTTCTCCCTCAACACATATGTATTGTGGCAATTGCCGCTCAAGATGAGATTTGGGTGAAGACACAAAGCCTAACCATATCAGAGGCGAACCTGATTCATGATAAATTCTCTGTTGTAATGATAGCTGCTCATCTTTTATAGTGTGTTAGAATATTTACCCCAGGTTAGATAGTCGCATAGGTACATAGATCAATATTGAGCTGGGTGTCAAAGGATGTTAGATCTGATTCTGGCAAAGTCTCTAATAAACCTTCAGAAAGTCATCTGGCTTTTCTGTTTCAGTGGCTTCATGTGTTGAAGAAGGAAAAGAATGTCTTACCCACATCAGAGGCTTATCCTGAGAATCTTAAATGTGAAAGTACTTTGCAAACTACATAGCACTCCCTAAGTGCATGGTTTTTTATTAGGAGGCCCTGCTACCTCCCTACCTGAGGGAGTCTTTCCAGAACCTCCCTGCTTCCACTCCTCACTGGCACTCCTGCTGCTCTGTTTAGAGAAACACATTTTATGGCAGCACAGATACAGACCTGGATCATGGGGTCACTGCTGTGTTTCCATTACAAATACACAGGCTTCAAGCTTCAGCCCTTTCCACATGCTGAACTTCATCGGAGTCCCATGTGTTGAGAGCCTTCTGGAAGAGACCCAACAATTACAGAGGGCTGCACCATACAAACTTGGCCTGCATGTAATTTCAGCCTGAACTTTTGGGGGATGGTTATGGGGTCCCATCCTGCAATCTTTCAACATGGAAAACTCTCCTGGGCCTGGAAGGTTTAGAAATTCTTCAAGAGTGGGAGGTATAGCCTCTAGGATTGAACATCAGGGAGGACCTTGTAACCAGAATGGAACTTAAATCTTATTTCACGAGCCTTCTAATTTTCTGTGTCTGTGTGGCCTTTTACTTGAAATAAATAAGCAAAGGATATAGTTTTAAGTATAGTGGTTTCCACGCTCCTGGGGCTGACTTCTCTTTTGCCCCCCAGGTTGATAGTAGATCACAGTTGTAGAAATGGATCCAAATGGATTTTGCAGAGATAGTCGAAAGCCATGCCAATTTGGCCTCTTTTGTGCAGTAAGTACAGTGTGAGTAGCTGCCAGATAGAGAAGAGAGAACCCCAAGTCAATTATTCATTACTTTAGTTCCCCTTAGGGTCAGCAAATCGCAGCTGCGCAATGTGCTACAGCACCTAGAGTGTGACCGTGGAGAATTAGGGGCACATGTATATACTATTCTGCAAAAGCAAGGGTGTTAGCCATGGTGTGAAATGAATAATGGAACTAGTCTCTAATTCATGTTTCCATGAATCTGTCTGTTCTTGTCACATTGTTGTTCAGTATCTGTAAGTGGTAGCATTATTCATGAGGCTAAAGTAGACACACAGACCCAGGGAAAGGCTAGAGATGAAAACAAAAGCTGTAGTATTCATTCATCAGCTTGTGGTGATAACACTGCTGCCAGTATACTGCAAGTCAGCGTGGAGAGGCTGAGACCAGAGCCCCTGGTTCATCGCCTCCGTTATAGTATCCTTTGCTGATCTTTTCAAAGTTCCCACTGTGGCTAGCAACATGTCTCTGTACCTCATAAGCCCCCATTCTTTTTCGTTTTTAATGAAATCAGTTTCTTTTTCTTCTTTTTTTTAAAAAAGCAGTACACTAATGTCATCTGGGGGAAAATGAAGCAATTATATTAAAACATAATCCTCAAAGAAGTCCGTAACACCTGAACTAAGGAGTTCTTCAGGAAACCATGTCCTGAGGCAGGAGTAAACAGGTAACTCAATTCTGTAGGTCAAAGGATGGCAAATTTTTCTATGAAGGGCCAAGACCAGATAGTAGCTATTTTTGGCCTTGAGGGCAATAAAAGGGTCTCTGTTGAAAATACTTAACTCTTCATTGTAGCACAAAAACAGCACAAACAATGCTTAAATAAAAGGGCGTGACTCTCTCATAATAAAACTTTACTTACAGACAGTGGTCCAAATTTTGCCCACAGGCTGTAGTTTACTGACTTACATAATCTGCTGCTATGTACAATGTTACATGTGTGTTGACAGTAAAAAATTCTGCAGACAATAATTAGTGTCTCTTATGTGCTGCAGTAGATACCAAAATGAGTTAAGACTCAGTTTTATTCATATACATTGTCTATCAGCTATGCAATGGGGGCAGAGGATGGTGTTTTTATTCTTATATTAGACAATAGATGTATTAATATATGTAGCTTCAATTCACAGTGTGTGAGGCACTGTTACATGCCTTCTCTAAGTTAATCTTCAAAACAATATAGTGAAGTAAACTCCATTATTCCTAGTTTACCAATGAGACACATATAGGCCCAGAAAGGTTAAGTCATGTCCCCCATTAATTTTATACTAGTTAGTAGTGAAGCAAAGATCCAACCCAGACCACAAGAACATTTTCACAGATACCCTAGATGACAGATTTTCTTTGAGCATAAATAGTTTATTTTGAAAAAGAGGAGGAAGATAGGAAACATCTTGAATCCAAATAAGGGAGCTGAGAGGAGGGTTGGGTGTCCAAGACCACTTTTAGGGTGGGTTTTTGTTTTGTTTTGTTTTGCTTCGCCTTAACATTAACATTGTGGCTATGTACTGGAAAGGATATGCATTCTTCATTCTTTTTTCATTACTTGAGAATTGTTGCAACCATTATGCGAACCCAATAAAAGGAAAACTTTTCAAAAAAAAATGTCCTTTGGCAGGCGATGCCCAGCTGAGGAGCAGCACAGGTCTCACGGGAGAACAATATGCATTTTGTAAAATTTCTATAGAGACGATTTATGGTTTTGAGAAAACAAAACAGGAAATTGAATTAAAAGGAGAAACATATTTAAATAATGCTCAAGTGATGACATAAACAACTAAAGTCCAAAAATCACAACCTAGAGTCAGGCATTGTGAGCTGCAAGAATTTTCTGGCATTGGCTGGTAGTGTCTATAAATGAAGAGAGGTGTTTCATTATTTAATTGGTGCTACATCATAACTTTTGAATAGATAAAAACTAGCTTCTTAAATTGGAAATATGTCCCTAAACACAAGGCTGTTGGCATATCTTTGCTGAAGACACTGAAATATTACCTTTATTCTGATGTCACAAATTTTGGTGCCTACTTCTGGATTGACAGAGCTGTACCATAGGGCACATCGAATTGATATCTTTCTTCCATGCTCAATACCTCTTGGAGAGTTAGGAATTTAAAAAATGTCCATTATAAGAAAACAGAGTTTCTATCAAAAGAAACAAAATCAAGAGTCATTTGCTATCATCAGTAGTAAATACATACATAACAAATACACACTTTTTCCTCGTATTGTGTTCAGTGAATCAAGTTTCAGGTAGAGAAAATGGATTCCTAATTTGAATCAGTATACTATCTCTACAACCTTCTTGTTTGTTTGTTCAAGATTCTTGAACATTAGGAGGCAAAAGAGAGAAACTCTGGGTACCTGAGTACATTCAAATTCTGAATCTTCACTCAAAGATTTTTGAAGAGGGCTTATGTTTTTCATTAGTTATAAAATAATGCTTTTATATCTGAAGATGATGATTTTTTCATACTTTGCATGTTGTTCTCTGTTCTAAAGTATAAGTAAATGAGTTAGATTATATAGCCTTTATTTTACAGTAAGGATACTGAGATACTGTGCTATTTTTAGACAGCCAAACTCTTAACTACTACCCTAATCTGCCTCTAAAAAGGGATCTAAAAACTACTGTGATTCAAGTATGATGACATTGTCACTGATTCAATTTCAGTGAGAAATGTATCTTGACTTACTTGATTCTATTATTTTGTTGCAATAGGGTTGGGTTTACAGACAACACACATAAACTTTCTTCCTCAGTCCATTTTGTGATGAATGACACACATTTCTGGAATGCCTCACCAGATTCAGCAGTTCAGCTGAACACAACTAACCACATCACATGGTCATTGAGTCACTAACCATCTAGGAAGTCTATTTAGTTTCTGTCTTTTCTATCAGATATAAAATTCCCTAGAGTAAGAACTGTATCTTTTTTCTTTTCTATCTCTAGCACCTGTCATACAGTATATAGTTTAAAAGAAAAAAATCTAAAAGAATCAGGATGGTAAGTAGAAATTATACATGACATGATTTATTTTTATAAAGTTTTTATGTGGTATGGTAGATTATTTGCAGCATAGCTACTATGATTCTCCTCTAAATATGCATAACTCTGGGCTTATCCTGCTGACTTTCATTGACCAATAGAATGCAGCAGAAGTGATGGGATGTGATCTAAGTCTCAAGAGGCCTTGCAGCTTTTCTCCTGCACTCTTGGAAACTGGCTACCTGTCCAGGCTATTCTGTTGGAGACATGTGGCCCAGCTGATAGTGACCACAACTCTAGAGACATCTTTGAAGTCAAGTTAGCCTGTAAAGTCCCAATTTAGCCATTGGATAACTGCTAACTGCAGCTTTAGAAGTGACCCTACATGATATAAGCAGAAGAACTTCCCAGCTGAGCCCAGCCCAAATATGAGCAAATAAAATGGTTACTACTTTAAGTCATTAACTTTTGGGGTAGTTTTTTTTATAACAATAGATAACTGATACCTATGAGTTTATGAAAGCCAAATATTTTCATCTGTTACATCCTCAAAGTGAATAAAACCATATAATTTAACCTTAAGAAACCAACTAGAAACACCCACTTGAAAATCCTCTTACAGCTGAAACATCTTCATCCCTTGAGGTCCATCAAAAGTAATCAGCAGGGACACTGTTTCTCTATTTTTATTTTCCTTAGAGGAGTCAGTGATACGAAATTAACTTTACAGGTCAACCTACAGGCATTTCTTCAGAGACTGAGGACACTTGTTTGGTTAGGCCTATGTTTTATATTGTTTGATAATATATTTAGTGAAATCTACTGACATTGTTTTTCTTTGGAATTTGACTTATTACAATAATAGTTTCCTGATAACAAACTTAGATTTGAAGAGTTTATGAGCAGCAACCATGTGCTGGAAAGCTAAGGGTCTTGTCCTGAGGGGAAGAAAAAAGGGGTGCCCACATTTTACAAAGTTTTATAGGTTTTCTTAGCCTGATTACTAAAGGCAGCAGAAAAAAATCACTCTCTTATTATAAAAACATTAAAAATGCTGCCAATATAACCATAAATATAATGCAATTACCTTATCATTGGCAGTGAGTAAAACACTTTGGACATATTATCTCCATTTTACATTGATTTTATGCCAAAAATATTGTCACACTTTTATAGATAAGTAAACTGAGGCTCAAGAAAGTTGAGTGACTTGCTAAGTTCATACACGTTACCAAGGGATTACTCAAGGACTGAAACCCAGGCTATCTAACTTCAGAGCATCTTCGTTTAACTACAATACTAAATGAATTACATTCCTTAGAAACTAAAATACAATGAAAGACATGGGGAAGAAAAACACCCCATGAGCTGTGACATCAAGCCATTATAGAACTGCAAGAAATTGTAATTTAAAGTTATTTTGCTCTTATCTTTACCGTTATGCCACCTAAATCATTTCAGATGAAAATGTAACTTGTTATGAGGAAAAAATTAATTCTCTCTAGTACCATTTTTTTCCCCCTCACAATACCAAGTGGATAGCTTTACTTGAAAAATAATTTTTCCCAAACTAAAACAATATTATCACTTAGAATTTGCCATTGTATAGAAATATGTTTTGTTCATTGTGTAGACTATAATCAAGATTGAAACAAATTCAAAAATCTGTCCCAGGGATATTGTTCAAAAGTGCCAACAGATGGGAATTCTCTGAAAATGCAGGACTACTGTTAGATATGTTTTCTACTTCCAGTGAAATTGGGAAGATTTTATAACTGAGAAAGCAAATTAAGAAAATAAACCCCTTCCTGAACTATCTCCACTAAGAGAACTCTCCATGGAATACCAACTATATTGAATTCTTTTTGTAATTCAGCTGCAAGGCCTAGTGTTCTGTTATAAGCCTCTGGAATAGAGAATCACATACATAGAAATACAGAGCTGTTACAGATGTCAGATGAATGAGCTGGGTAGAAAACCTTTCTGAACCCCTGTGTACACACCACCAAATAAAGTTGTGAAACCAAACCACTTTAGAGCTCATGAATGAGAATGGAGTTTGGGTAGCTCTGAGAAGTTTTCGCCTACAAATTCTCTTTTAAATTGACATTGCCCACAAAGATAGGAAAGGTTTCCAATGTAGAAAGCAGCTACTAATTGAGGTGCTCATGCCCCAACCTGAAAGCAAATCACTGCTGTAATAGATCCCAAGATATAAAAGGGATAGGATCTATGGTATTAATTAATTGATTCAGGATTCCCCACTAGCATGCCTTTGACATCTACTATCTTTTTTTCTCTCTCTTTCAGTTTTTTTAAATCACTCCCCTAGGCAAGTACAGACAACTATAAACAGGAACAAAGTAGAGAATACAACTGAGGTCATTTAAAAGTCTTTCGTCATGTCATGAAGTGACATCTGTATGATTGAAATAAACCAGACGGCTACTCGTGCTGTGACCACTTCAGGTTATCTTAATAAAATGAGATTGCAAAGGGGTCTTTCAGTACCAGGTATACCCGACAACCTTGATTGTAGAGAACTGGCTGACCCAGCTCAACTTCTCAATTACTGTCTCAGCTGGTTTTTAAATTTTTCTTGCCAAATTTTGTTTCAGTTTGAGTAATCTTTGATCATTTACAATATACCGTTTAAAGTGTTCCTATCGGACAGGAAAATATGTTTTGGGAACACCTTTCTCACATCACGCTCTCTTTGGTGATTGGTAAGGAAAGGAAGAAAGCAAGCAATTTGAACATGGACTCTCTCTGTTCCAGATTGAGGGGGTGTGAAACTCAGAAGAAAGGAGATGAAAGCCTAAGATGCTGTGTTTTCTCACCAGCGTGCATAGTGAAATGCACAGAACACCATTGTTTACAGTATCTCTGGGCTGTGAAGCCGCCGTGATTGCAGCTGGCTGGGGCAGACTGAAGGGTAGCATCACCAGAAAACCAGCTCATTTTATAAAAACACAAATCCTTTTCACTGCCTGTGGACAAAATTACTGACTGACATGCTAAACCTATTAAATATATATTTTACAAATTTTGAAATGAGGAAAAATGCTACATAAAAATTTTTACAGATGCTGAATGATTGTAAATGTGGTTAGAGATGTGGGACTTGCTCCAACTTTGTTCTTTCGTGGATTGCTATTAGCTTACATTTGAAATCTCTGTTGGCCACGTATTTCACATTGTTCTTCCAAATGTAATCATTTCTCTCTTTTATCTGATCTCCTACAGTCTCTCTGTTTTCATCAATATCTGACAGCAATTCCCAAAGATCCAATATAGTCTACTCTAATATCCTTATGTGTACTCTCTTCTCTCTTTGAAATCTAATACCTTAGCAGTGAAATAATTTATTGTGCTTTATTTAGACTTTTATTTTTTGCATGTGTTTTGATATTATCCTTTTGAAATGAGTTATTTGGAAATTTCAACCAACTGTTCACCAAAAGTTATGAAAGCATGATTAAGAATTTTTCTCTCTTTTTAAATCCCCTTTAAACCTTCATTTTTGTGTGTGTGTGCTATGGCAAATGCCACAACATCCATGGGTTTGGCAATGATGGGAAAATGAAGATGAATACTTCTTCGAGCCCTAGCTAATGGGTAAAGCCATACAGAAGATCCAATGAGCCAGAAAAATCAGTGACATTTTATTTTTCTCAGTAACCCTTAGTTTATATGGTTGTCAGAACCTGGTGATGTTTAATTCATTGAATATGACCTTCTGGTGAAACGACTATGCCACCAATGTACTTGCTAATAAATAAATGAGAGCTGTGTTTTGGTTCCAAATTGCATATATTGTATTTCTGTTCATCTTGAGTCTTGGAGACATGCATTTATAAGCACTATCTCAGAATAAGTTTTTGTGGGTACAGGACAGTAATATGTGCACTGTTAAATTAAAGGGAAAACTTGTTCCAGTGAAATAGTTGGCAGAAAACTATAAAACTTGATGGATAGAAAAATACACCTTTCAGTGAAAAAGAAAAAGCACATACAGAAAGCAAGCAATCAGGCCTCTGAGCAGCCTCTAGTGTTTTCACTATTCATCCCTTTCCAGTGTTTAAGACCAGTCCACTTTCAAATCGCCATTCTCTTTTTTGCTCTTCCCTTTTACTCAAGAAAATTGTCCCTTGGTTGTGCCAAAAATTTGAGGCGAGAATGAAAAATATTTTGCTTTGTTGCTAACCTGTGAATTTTTTTTTTTTTGCCAGTGTGGTGGTTGGGGTTTTTATTTTTTATTTTTTTCTTTCTTACATAGCTCTATTCCTGGCAGGATAGATCTTGATGTACAAATAAAATTCCATCATAAATAAGTAAACTACAGTTGGAATAAATAAGTAAAATTGGTTTGGAGTCTGGAAAAAAATCTTTTTCTTATTCTTCTGCTCATGCAAGATATACTTTTCACTGCTTATTACTGAAGATCATTCCTCACCACCAGAGTGAGCAAGCAAAGAGAATACCCAGAAAAGAAAACAAGCTTCCATTCTCTTTTTGTTTTGGGACAGAGCCTTGCTGTGTCACTCAGGCTAGAGTGTAGTGGCGTGATCATGGCTCTCTGTAACCTCGACCTTCTACGTTCAAGTGATCCTCCCACCGTAGCCCCCTGAGTAGGTGGGACTATAGGTTTGCACCACCATGCTCACCTAATTTCTGAAATTGGAGAAGTGGGGGAGTTTCTTTCCGTTTTTGGAAAGAGAAGTTCTCACTATGTCACTCAGTCTGTTCTTGAACTCCTGGCCTCAAGTGATCCTCCTACCTTGACCTCCCAAACTGTTGGGATTACAAGTGCAATCCACTACACCAGGCCTCTGTTCTCTTCTAACCAAGATATGAACATATGAATCAAGCAGTCTCCGTAGGTCCTGAGCATCTTGAAGATAGCTACAGGATGCTCACTCTGCCAACAGAGTTTTATCTGTAAAGACCATGTCTTTTCCATATAGACATGAGGGACCATACTCATTCATTTAACAGAAGCATATTAAATGTTTTAGGTGCTCTGGATACAAACAGTGTACAAATCAAAGACAGCTGCCTTCACTCAGCTATTCACATTTGCATAAGGTTTAGTGGTTTTAATTGTTAAGCCAACCAATTAATTATATGATATTGATTAAACCTGAATTATGTACCAAAGTTATGTTACTCTATTAGGCATTAGGACACAAAGACTTGATCCTAATTCTCAAGGAGCTCTCAATCTAGCAGTGGAGAAAGACGTCTAAGGCAATACATATGGTAAATTACTATAATTGTCCTGGTGAACCACAATAGAGCAAATGTTCAATACTAGTAATTTTGGTAGTCAGTGGGTTTTTTTTAATCTCCAGTAGCCAATATTTTCCCTAGACCTACCATATCAGAAGTTGGCATCAACTAGATGTGACCTCCCTTTTCTTATATGTTTGGCTATGCTTTACAAAATCTGCACTATGAAAATTAGTTGTTTGTCTATGTCAAATTTAATTCACTGCATAAATTCAGAGTTTGCCAGTTCAAAAATTGTGATGCACCAGATACTTGCTATCATAATTACTCTGGAGATTAAAGTAGTTCAATCTTGGTTCTCACACACTAAAGTTTAGTTATTAAAGGACAAAACTGATCTTTACAGATATGTTTTTAGCAGCACGTAACTCTCATAATCTGGAGCCCAGAGATGGTTTTGTTATGTGAGCACCAGTATAAATTAGACATAGGATATATTGATGCAAGCAAGAATGAATATTTTAAACAAACAAAAATCAGCAAGTGTGATGACAATGCTTAAATAAAAGCTATTCTGAAGATACACACTCTTATGGAAAAATAAAACAAGATTAAGATCGCTTTTATGGCATTTGATATGCAGCTGTACAAAGATCTCCCTGATCATGTCTGGATGAGATACTCCTTCTAAGAGCTATTGGGGCACCACATGTATACCATAGAGTAATACCACATGACACTGAAATTCCCTGCTTCGATGTCTGTGTCTCCAGCTAGAGCACAAACAATGAGGGTCCAGCGATACCTGGTTCTGGCTGCGTGCATAGTAGACACTCAATATTTTTTCATTTTGAATTGATTCACAGGCACAAGTTCCAGCCAAATGTTTAATTATCATTCCATCAACCTATATGGCAATTTACTTAATCATGATAAAGAAAGGGATAAATTGGACTCCAAGGTTATTTTGACAAGGGGTGGTACTACATTAAAAAGTCCCGCTAGGGCATAACATTAAAAGGAATTTTAGTACCATGAAGTCTATGTTTTTCTTTTTTAAAACAGATATTGCTTAATCTTCATGCTTGTCAACTTGTAACTCAAAGGGCCTCAGGAGTTCATGCTAAAATTGAGACATCAAGGAATAAATCTGAGATGTTTGCCACATTTGAGGCAAAGTGAATGTACCAAGCATTGGCAGGGAGGAAATGCCGTTTCTGGTCACCTTGTAGACTATGACCTCTCAAGATATGTCCAAGGATAAAAATCAAAACCGTTTCCAACAGGGCTCCGTTTAATGGTCACATTCTTGAATATTTCATCTTGTCACAATTTTTATCCACATTATATCTAGAAAATGATCTCAAAAGTTTTCTTTGTTTTTTTTTTTTTTTCTTTCTGCAAAGTGGCAGAATTATTTTTGCTCAACTTGGAGCAGCACAACTTATTTTTTTCCTTAAACTTTTTGATAGGTTTTTTAAAAAGTCTCCTTTGTAATGGCCTTACCTTCCTTCAAGTAAAGTCAATGGACAAAGGAAGAATAAATAATAATTTATATATTTATTTATGAAGAAAGAACTGATTGAATACATACTAGTTATGAGAGAGCAGGAAGAATTGTCATAGTAAAAAAGAATCTAAAATGAATAAAACAGGAATCTTTTTTAAGAGGCTCACAATATAATCAAGATGATATACAGGCAAATGTTATATTGCAATATTATTTGTAATAACAAATGATTACGGTTATTCTAAGTAGCTATGCTGCAATTCATTTAGTCAATAAATATTTATTCAGCATCTACTCTGCTGGACATGAGGCTAGGCACCAGGAATGTGATAGTGAACAAGACTCAGCTTACTACCCTCATGGAGCTGGCATTCAAGAGGGGAAACAGACAATAAATGAATGAATACATTAAATAATAAAATATCTACAACAATAAAGAAGATGATTTGCTCTAAAAAGGAAAGAAAAGGGTGCCGTGATAGAAAATGGCTGAGTTTACCATCACAGAGAGTTTACCATCACAGAGAGTTTACCATCACAGAGAGTTTACCATCACAGAGAGTTTACCATCACAGAGGTGTGATGATGAAGACCCCTCTAACTGCGTAACACTCAAAGAAATACCTGAAGAAGAGATACCAGTCATGCAAAAGATTTAGGGAGAGGATGCCACTGGAGAAATAATTGCTAGTGCTAAGGGTTATAGGTGTAATTCTATTCAAATGTCACATCCTAGGGACATAGATGGAGCTGGAGGCCATTATTCTAGCAAACTAACACAGAAACAGGAAAGCAAATACCACATGTTCTCACTTCTAAGTGGGAACTAAATGATGAGAGCACATGAACACATAGAGGGGAACAACCCACACTGCAGCCTATCGGAAGGTGGAAGGGGGAGGAGGGAGAGGATCAGGGAAAAAAAACCTAATTGACACTATGCTTAATACCTGGGTGATAAGATAATCTGTACAACAAACCCCCATGACACAAGTTTACCTATGTCACAAACCTGCACTTGTACCCCTGAACTTAAAATTTAAGTTTAAAAAAAAAAAAAAAATGCTCGCCTGAAACCCTCCAGGCAAAGCAGCAGAATGAGTGTTCCTTTCCTGGTACTTGATTACATCATAAATCATGCTGCTTTGGGTCATTCCACATTATGTTGAATTATTTGTGTAGAAGCCTGATTTATCACTAGGCTGAGTTTTCATTCACCATTGATTTACTGTACCTATGGCAATATGTGTCACAAAGTGTTTTGGGGTTTTCTTCCCTCTCCTTTCTTCTATCAGGTTTGAACACATACCAAGGGGAGGATATGAGAAGGGTACAGACTCTGTTGCATAATGCCTATCAAATAATTAATCCGCGTAATGTGAACGTTTTCTCATTTATCCCACATGCTGAGAGTAGAATAGCTTACTTTTCCCTTATATTCTTCTTCTCCAAAAAAGAACCTATCATAATCTGGGCCATCGCAGTAGGGGACTCTTGGGGGCAGAACTGATAACCACGCAGAGAAGAACATGGGAACTCAGGGGTGAGAAACAAAAAGGACCTAGAGTAGGTGAAAGAATAGAGGAAGAGATAGGAGATAAATGGGAACAAAGCTTCTCTGTACCTTAAATGACGAGAAGGCCTTTGAGGATGGAGGACTGAGGCTCTGAATACATAAAAGAATCTGATCAGTTACCCAAATCCCCAAATTGTCTTGAGAATTTTGTTCTATTTTGTTACATATTTGTTATAATTTTGCTATAAGAATTTTGTTGTATACTTCCCAATTGGAGAACTTACACAAAATTCTTGTATCAAAACGTTTTTGTTATAAGCATTATTCTTTTGTTGTAAGAATTTTGTGTAAGTTCTCCTATTGGGAAGTATATAATGCCAATCTGCATAGTTGAACAATTTTATATAATTTTCTAAACTCAATGTGTGTTTTCTCTATTCATAGTTTGGAATATGTGAGCCTCAGGTAGCCATACTCTTGCTTACCAAAGAGAGAAGCAAAATGATGGGTTTGTAAATAGTAGGAGTTCAATGATTTCTCAGTGAATGTTAATTAAATAAAATTCAAAGCAAAAGCAATTTCATTATTATTCTAATTCTATTGCATGATTTGAAATAAAATTAGCTTTCTCAATCCAGACTTCTGCAACGGGAAGGAGTAAATGCACATTGATTATAAAAACACCGGGGAGAAAAGGCAGACAATATTCTATAATAAAATAAAACCTGTATACAAAGAATTAATTAGTTTGGATACAATATTTAAGTCTTAAAAGCACAGTATGGGGAAATATAAAATGTCTAGAGTAATTTAAATTGTGAGGAAAATTTTTCTTTAGGATGTCTCAAGGGGATCTTCATAGGCAGAAGGGTATGGTACTAATACTAGGAAAACCAGTGATGAATTATATAATTTTTCACACTTTGCAGGGCTTACTTTTCTAAAAAGTACCATAACTGAAAAAATTTATTTTTTCAAGATCAATGCCCTACAGAAAATTTATGAAAGTCAACAAAAATGGCATTGTATTTTTACACACTGTCATAAAAGCTCAAGAGACTCTGCTTCTGAAACAAACAGTATTTTAAAATCAAAACAAATGCTTCAGTTGGTACCTAATGTTAATCATGATAGGCTAAATCATGCTGTAGTAACAAATCACTTCCAAATACCAGTGGCTAACCACACAAAGCTTATTCCTCAATTATGGTAGGGTTTGGTTCTAGTAATCGCTCTTATTGGACTAATCCTCCAGCAGGTAATATTTGCAAACACAAAATATAAAGAATAACTACCTGGAGGCACTTGAAAGTGACCAAACCAGGCAAGTACCCGAGAAAAGTCAATAGTAGGAGAAGGGAACAGCACTGGTAAGTTTCTGAATTGTAAAAGAACTGTAGCCCGATGGCAGGCCCCAACCTGATCTCTCAGGGCTAAGAAAACAGATAGAAAAAGCATTTATCTAAGTAGCTTCAAGAACCAGGCTCCAAGCAGCATAGCAAAGGCTAAAAGAACAGAAATGAGTCTGCTGTTGTTAAGTACAGGGGAGACAGAGCTTGTATTTTGAGTTCAGCCAACTTAACTGTCTTCCATAAACAAATGAATACTCTGTGAAGGAAATAACAATTGAGTGTCTCCACAAAAAAGCATTCACAATATCCAGAAAAGATACAAAATTATTTTACAGTCAAATAAAAACCAGAAAACAATCCAAATTTAAAATTAACAGGCAAGCATTTTAAAATAGCGATTACAACTATGTTTAAGAATATAAAGAAAAACAGATTCAGAATCAATTAAAATGTGCAAAATTCTAACCTAGAAATAGAAAGTACAAAAAAAAAAAAAAAGGAAAAAACAAATAGAACTTCTAGGACTAAAAAATACAGTATCAGAGGAAAAAAAGTTCACTAGCTGGGCCTAACAGAAGATTGGAAATGATAGAGCAACAAGATAGTAAGCATGAAAATAGATTAATAGAAATTATCCAAACTTGAAATCAGTGGAAAACAACATGTTTTAAAAAACAAAAAAAAGTCTTAGGGACCTTTTGAACAAATTTCAAGAGGTAATTATAGCTCTATAAGAGAAGACAGATAATAGCAAAGAATAAGGTTTTGAGGAAATACTTACTGAAATTACATAAGTTAATAAAAATTAAAATAAATTAATTTCAGATTCAAAAAGTTCTATGTTTAAGACAGATATATATGTAAATAAAATTGACTAGGCACATTATAGTCAAACTGCTCAAGATCAACTATAAAGAAAAAATCTTGAAAACAGGCAGAGGAAAAAAGGCACATTACATATAAGGGAGCAAATATTTGATTAAAGCTATTTGTAACTTCTCATCAGTCACAATGAAGGCCAGAAAATATTGGAACAACATCTTTAATGGCAAAACAGAAAAAAATCCCAACAACCTCTCAACCCAGAAATTTTTATATAAGAAAATTTTTATTAAAAATATATATTAAAAATTTTTATAAGAAAATAAGAGAATTTGTCACCAGCAAACCCATACTATAAAAAGTAATAAAGGGGATACTTCAGGCTAAAGAAAAATGATGCCAGATAAAAAGTCAGACCTATAAAAAAGAATAAGGAGCCCCAGAAATCATAAATATAAAGCTCTACATTTTACTCTTAATTTTTTAATACAATTTTTTTAAAGCAAAACATGAATAATTTATTATGGCATTTTATAATGTATGTAGATGTAATATATGTGACAAATTTAGTATATATGAGAGAAGAAAAGAGGTAAATAGCCTTATATGGTTGCAAGTTTGTTATATTTTATAGTAAGTGATGCAATATTAATACTAGACTCTGAAACTGAAAGATATATATTATAATCTCTTAACCATTAAAATTAATGAAAAGGAGTATAGCCAAATTGCCAATAGGTATGTTAGAAAAGAATTTTAAAAACACTCAGTTAATCTAAAATAAACCAGGACAGAAGCAACTGAGGAACAAAAATTGAAGGGACAACTATAAAAAAAAGTTAGATCTAAAACCAACTATCTCGAAAATGCTATTAAGTATAAATGCTCTAACACTCCAAGCAAAAGGCAGAGATTGTTCGAATAAATTTTTAAAAGGAAGGCTCAACTACATTCTATCAATAAGACATATATTTTAAATATAAATACACAGATATGTTGAAAGCACACAAAAAGGCCAAAATGACTATATCAAGATCAGACAAAGAATATTTCAAGACAAAGAGATAACCAAAGAGAGGGATATTTCATAATGATGCAAGGGTCACTTCCTCTGCATAATACACCAACACAAAAATCATAGATATAGGCCAGGCACAGTGGCTCACGCCTGTAATCCCAGCACTTTGGGAAGCTGAGGCGGATGGATCACGAGGTCAAGAGATAGAGATCATTCTGGCTAACATGGTGAAACTCCATCTCTACTAAAAATACAAAAAATTAGCTGGGCGTGGTGGCACACACCTGTTGTCCCAGTTGCTTGGGAGACTGAGACAGGAGAATCGCTTGAACCTGGGAGTCGAAGGTTGCAGTGAGCCGAGACTGGGCCATTGCACTCCAGCTTGGGCGACAGAGCAAGACTTCATCCAAAAACAAAAAAAAAAACAAAAAAAAATCACAGATATATATTAATATCTACCTAATCATAGAACTTCAAAACACATGAAATGAAAATTGATAGAATTAAAGGGAGAAATAGAAAAATCCAAAACTGTAGTGAGAGATTTTAGAGCCCTCTCTAAGCAATCAATAGAACAACTTGAGAAAAAAAAATATTAAAGATTGGAATATTTCAATGAACAACGCCATTAACCATTTTGACCTAATTGGTATTCATAAGGTGCTCCAGTCAACAACTAAAAGGTGCATTTTCTTTTCCAGTGCACATGGAACATTAAATGTTTATATTCAAAAAAAGGCCTAAAATCAATGACCAGAATAGTCCTAAAAAGCTTTTCCAATTCAGGAATCTGGGGGAAAAAAATTCCAAATCCAAAATAAGTAGTAAGGAAAACATGATAAATATGAGTAAAAATCAATGAAAAATATGAAGGACTGAAAACAGAGATAAATTAACAAAGTTCCTGTATAAACCTATTTGTTAGTGACTGACTGAATTAACACTTGTTGAGACAAAGTGAGCCAGAGAATGAAGTCCTGAAATACACAGTGTGAACATCAGTAATACTTTAATTTCAAGATGTTCCTATATCTAACCAACTTCATTGTATATCTGACTAAGTCCTTTTGACAAAGAAAATAACAAGACCAAATGGCTTTCCTATCGAATTATATTCCTCACTCACACAAAACCTGCTGTAGGTTTAGGTGACCCTCCAGGATGACTTTTTCCGTGACTCAACAATGCAGCCTATTTTATGTCTCTGCAATCTCAATAAGAGACCCCCTGGATCACTGAGGTAGGGAAAAAAAATTGAATTTCCTTTTCATAGTCTCATTCTGGAAGTGATTCATCACTCTTATGCACAGTTTATTGGCTAGAACTCATCATTTGACTTCACTTACCTTTAAAAATTGAAAAATGTAGCTTTTAAAAAAATATATTTCTAGGAGTGAGGACTATGAAACAGGATTTGGTGAACATTTAGCACTGCTGCTTACAAAGAGCTCTTTTCTATTATCATTTTTGTCAGATGGTCAGAAAGTATCATAATAGATGAAACCAACTTTTTTTATAAAAACAAATTTATTTGGATTGGACTCTGAAATTTGTATATTGTTTTCCAGTTAGCCTTCTTATTGTTATTACTTTTGTAAGTCTCTACAAAATGTCTGATCATTAAAAATAAATCATATTACTTAAAGGCAATTTGGCTGAGTTTGAAGTTCTAGTCTTGTATCTATATTCTGAAAGAATGAGGCACAAAAAATATCCACTCTGTGTTTGCAATACTTCCAGGGACTTACTCGAGTTCGGCGATGAAGAAGGGAAGGATGTGCAGCAATCATTCTTTCCCCGTTCTTTTAAGTAAACAGAATAAAATCAAATTTTAATATACAGATACAAAAGGTTTTGTCTTTAAACTATAGTTGGTAAATCCATAGTTAGCAAATGAGAACTGTGTGCTGCAGATTGAACAGGAGCCTTAGTGGAGAGTTTGTGCAATCACTCTGCTCTGAAAAGGCTGCGGGAAAAACCATTATTTGCTGTAAGTACAATCCCACTGGAGAAAGCATTGAAATCCAATGTGTGTGAGATTAAGCCTGGGTTGCATTTTGTGATTTGATTCTTTAAAAATATTTAATCTGAGAAAAATAAATGTATGCAGCTAATCCTCAATACATTGAAACTACATCTACAGAGCAGTAACAAGCACTAAGTGGGAGGAAAGGCATTGAGCAGGGCGGGGCAGACATCATCAGCTAGAGGGGTGGAGTACAGAGGGGAAAGGTAATGCAGGAACTCAGAGCTGTGGCTTTCAAGTCCGACAAACAGCAGCTCAAATCTTGTCCCTTCCTCTGAGTAGCTTTGTTAGCTGGGAACAATTATTCCACTTTTGGAAGCTCAGTTTCTACCTCTCCAAAATGGAAATAGTCAAATTTATTTTATAAGACTGTGATGAGGCTTCACTGTAACTGCGTCTGGGACATAGGAAGTACTCAAACAATCTAGTGATGGTTATTGCCAAGGAGAAAAGCTTTTGGCTGAAAAATGTTTTAGAGTTGTGGTGGCCTAATTATAGTCACAATTTATCTCACTTCACTTAATATAAATGGGCATCACCAGAAGCAAACAGTATTCTATTATACTTTTTGTAGTTTTTCCTATTTCTAATTTATTTACACTTTTAATACACACACACACAAACACACAGAGAGAGAGATCTCCATCTTTTTTTCTTCCTCTGTGCTGGTTAGCACATGATTGAACTGAAACTTGTTGAGACAAAATGAGACAGAGTGAAGTCCTGAAATAAACAGTGTGAACATCAGTAATGCTTTAATTTCCATGTTTCATGGTTATGCAAGCCCACTGACTTGGAATTTCAACATAACCTTGAACCATCACCAACTTTAATTTTCTTCACACTTCAACCAGTAGTAATTGGGCCCTCCCTCCCTCCTGCTGCTGCTGCTGGCATTTTTGTTATTGCCTTTCCTTTGCTTTCATTGACTTTGTTTAATTCTTTTTGGCAGCTGTGAGAGCTGGATGCCAAACCCCTGTGCTTGTCACATCAGAGCTATGATTCCCACTCTTGCTGCACGGCAGGCTGAATTGTGCCTCTGATTCCTAAAGAAAGATACCTTGGTGAGATCTCTGGTCTTACCAAGAGCTTTTCTCTCAAGCTGCCATTGGGAGCAGGGGCTTTAGGGTCCAGTACAACTGGATTCAAATTGTGGCTCAGTTTCCTATTGTTGAAGCAATATTGGGCAAGTTATATGATCTATGGGAGCCTCAACTTCCTCTTTTCTAAATCGGAGATTAAAATAGTATTTGCCTCAAAGGGTTGTTTGGGATTAAACTAACTAGCATAGGTAAAGTGTGCCTGGATGGTATTAAGCTCAATAAATGTTAGCTACTACTATTTCCCTTTTCCACGATGAGCTAGCTCCCCGCTTCAATTCATCCTTAGTTGCAGTGTTTGGGCACCCATAAATAGCTTTTCATGGTGGATCTAGAAGGCTCTGGGATCATTCTTAGCACAG
Organism: Theropithecus gelada; assembly: GCF_003255815.1. NCBI lineage: Eukaryota > Metazoa > Chordata > Mammalia > Primates > Cercopithecidae > Theropithecus > Theropithecus gelada. The sequence goes on from NC_037668.1 coordinate 146,656,013, forward strand.
TGCTGAGATTTATTCCCATATGTGTAGTGTGTCCTAGAGTTTTCATAACGAAGTACCACAAACTAGGTGACTTAAAACAACAGAAATCTAATTGAACAGTTCTGAAGACACAAAGTGCAAAATTAAGATGTGAGCGGGACCACACTCCATCTGAAACCTGTTGGAGAGCATCCTTGTCTCTTCTTAGCTTTTGTTGTTTGCCAGAAATCCTTGGTGTTTTTGGCTTTTAGCTGCATCACTCTAATATTGGCTTCTATTGCCATGTGGTCATCTTCTCCCCATGTGTCTCTGTGTCATCACATGGCATTCTCTTATTTGTGTCTCTCCCTTTCTTCTTCTTCTAAGAACACTCAGCCAGGCACGGTGGCTCACACCTGTAATCCCAGCACTTTGGGAGGCCAAGGTGGGCAGACGACCTGAGGTCAGGAGTTTGAGACCAGCCTGACCAACACGGAGACCTATGTCTCTTCTAAAAATACAAAATATTAGCTGGGCTTGGTGGCTCATGCCTGTAATTCAAGCTCTATTCAGGAGGCTGAGGCAGGAGAATCCCTTGAACCAGGGAGGCAGAGTTTGCTGTCAGCCAAGATTGCGCCATTGCCATCCAGCCTGGGCAACAAGAGTTAAACTCCTTCTTAAAAAAACAAAACAAAAAAATTATTCATAATGGATTAAGGGTAAACCCTACTCCAGTATGACCCTATCTTAACCAATTATATTGATAATAACCCTATTTCTATTAAGGTTACATTCTGAGGCTCTAGGGGATAAGGAGTCAACATATCTCTTTTGGGGACAAAATTCAACTCATAATATGTGAGCTCTTTTTTTTTTGACCAGTGCCAGTTACCATTTGCATCTGCTGATGCTTCACGGTAGGTAAGTTGCTGTCAGGATGTGGTAATGGGAAGTGGCTGGTGTGGGCTTCTGGTTGGCTCCACTAGAAAGGACTGCATTGGGTTAGCACCAGAACAGTTATTCTTAAACTTGGGAAGACGTTGGAATTGGCTGGGGAGTTTATGATGCCTAGGTCCCACCCCGAGTGATTCTAATTTGGTCTGAGATAAAGCCTAGGTATTAGGATTTTCAAAAATGTCCTAGGTGATTGCAATGTTCAGGCATGTCTGAGAACCACTGGACTAGAAAAACTCAAAGCTAGCGGTGGCAGTTTTTCTGCTTGATTTAAGTAACCCAAATTGAAAAAAATAGGCTTGTATTTGCTTATCCAAAATCCTTAAAGTCATATGTATTTGGGAGTTCATATTTAGGATTCCCTTTGTAGAATTTTAAAAAGTATTACAGAGCATATATAATATAGTAGCATATGTAGTATATAAAACTCCTAGTGGGGTCAGGATAGCACCCCTAATCAAACAATACTTTTGTAGTGAAACATATAAACATTTACATTATAAAGAAAGCTATGTCAATTCAAGTCAGGTTTTGACACCAAAGGAGACTTGGTGTCATGTTTAGACAAAAAAAAAATTAAATAAAATCAGTTCTTTATAGATTCTGGAACTGAGGATAAGGTATTGTGAATGTAATTATAAAACTCATCATTACAGAGTCCAATTATTATGTATCAACACTGTATTCTTGGCTGAAGCAGTCATAGGTGTAAGTAAAGAAAGAGATCTTCTGTAGGGCCAGAAAAGTCACTACTGATCACCCAGTTCTTTCTAGCAGAACCTACTCCCAAAGCCATTTTCACTTCTGCAGAGTTATGTTAGTTATTTTCAAACTGACCACCAAAGCAACAAAGAAATTCCAGGTGTTCATTTATGGCTGCTGCCTCATTTGAAACCTGTACTAGATTGAAATATGTTGCCCCAAAATTTATGCCCTTCCCCAAATTTGAGAATGTGAACTTATTTGGAAATAGAGTTGTAGAAGGTATAATTTAAGATGAAGGCATATTAGAGAAGAATGAGTCTTTAATTCAATGTAATAATCACCCTTATAAGAAGAGGAGAAAAGACACAGAGATAGACATGTACAGAGGGAAGACAAAGTGAAGACACGTGGAAATCACCATATGATGATGACGACAGGATTGGTTTACACAGCTGCAAGCCAAGGAAGGCCACGGATTGTTGGTAACACCAGAAACTAAGAGAAAGACATGGAGGAAGTTCTCCCTTAGATCCTTCAGGGAAAGCATGGCTCTGCTCACTCAGGTTTTGGACTTCTATTCTCTTGAATGATGAGAGAATAAATTTCTATTGTCTTAAGCCACCAAGTTTGCAGTAATTTGCTATGGCAGCCCTAGGGAAATAATATAAAACCCTCAGAATTATACGGGAGAGAGAGAAGACGTAGCTTGTGCTTTGTTTGATAAGACTCTTCTTTACTATTATTCTTTGATTAGCTGCACAATAAGGATAATCATAATACAACTATTATTTGTGTATGTGGAGTGGGGGATGGGAGAGAGAGAATGGGAGTATATTTTCCTCCAACACAGTAAAAAGGGGGTCTTAAGGCACACTAGGACACTAGAAATATTTATTACTCCAAGACTTTTTTTTTAAAGTAGTATTTCCATTAGTTTCTAACTGCAATGAAACCAGAAAAGGGACAATAGAAATGCTTGTGTAATCCAAGAAATGAATTCATTCAAAAGATGTTTATTAAACTGTTCAATATAAGCAAGTCACAGGGACAGATGATTGTCAATGTAGAATGTATAAGAAGGGGAATAGATAAGTAAATCAGAGAAGAAAGCAATCATTTGCTGGGCTAATGATTGTGTATCTTAGCAACATTGGACGGGTAAAGTGACTAATAGAAAGAGATGGATGAAAATAACACAGACAAAGGAAAACCTAGTAATGTATTTATTTTAAGAGACATAAGTCAAAGGTACATCAGTTGACCTTCCCACCTTCTTCAATCCATACCTGTCAACAACACATACACACATCCCTATACATTCTAGAATTCCTGTCAGCAACACCCAGCAGTCATAAACTCTCTAAAATTCTCCACTGCCTTCTCTCTCTAAGGGACAGGAGAGTGCACTAATCATGTAAAATACGTATGCGACATGAATGAGTGGATCAGGATCAGGAAGGTCTTTTATATCAGGCTCAAGATGACTTCTGAGAGTAAGGCACTCCAATAAATTATAGGCCTGAGGAGCCCTTAAGGAGCTTCTATCCATTTTTAGACATATTATTTGCTTTAAAAAGTGACTTAAGAATGTTTACAAAGTCACAAAATGCCAAGTACTTAACTGTACTTTGCAGCTTTGCAAACATTTCCCATGTTATTGAATTTGATTTCTGATAAGAAAGGTAAAGTTATTATTATTAATATCCACTTAATACATGAGGAAGGTAGGTGATTTACCACAACTGGCAAGTAACAGGGAACGGTCTTGGAACCAGGTCTTGTGACTTCAGATCCAAGCTTTTAGCTTTTAGCACTTTTACCAATAACTCCACACAGAGAAGCACATTGTAGTGTAAGAGGTGAACTCTATAACTCTGAATTTGAGAGGTTGGACTTTAGAATCAGACACATGTAGGTTTGAAGAACAGTTCAGTCTCTTAACTTCCTGGGTAACTTCAAGCAAGTTATTTAATTTATTTCAGCCTCTGTTTTCGCAGCAGAAAAATGAGGTGTCTTTTATCTACACAAAGATATTAGTAAGGATTAATGACCTAATAACCACAAATCTTGGTGACTGGAAGATGGTACAGTATTAATAATTGAAAAATTACATGGAAACTTTTTAGAGGCATTGAGCATATACAAAATAGCCAGGTGAGATACACTGGGACAGAAAGCCAATTGTTCCTCCTTCTGTGACATCCATTACCAGATATTTGCTTTCATGTTGGCCTCAACAAATGCTCTCTTGCCCACTTTACCATCCAATTTGGAGAGAGGAGGGGGTTTGAGATAAGATCTATAAGTATGAGTATCTCTATGGAGTTATTAAATTGTTGTTATTGTCATCCCCAGCCCTGTAATCATGTGTAGGTGACCAATAAATAGCAGTTCTTCCAAGATGGCATCGGGGGGTTGCCCACAATTTCTCCGATGATTTTTGTAATCGATAGCTCTGTCTGAAACTGACGGTTGTGACCTTTGTTATTTCGGTGAAAGTTACTCTCTAATTACTAATTTTGCAACTTATCACAGGATATGTGACTCGCTCATAGGAAATAATAAATAACCAGAGTCATGAGAAATAATTTCCTGAAACATTAATTGCAATGAAGAAAAACTGCCCAGTGAAAGGAAGTGATTTACTCAAAGAACAGGACTGTTCCTGGCCTAATGATTAACTTGGAGTTTCAGGAAATGTGGTACCTATCTCCGGCAGGTAGAGGAAAGCATTCCACAGATGCCTTCAAGGTGGAGACCTCCATTTTGGGGCAAACAAAATTAACGATCAGGAGATTTCCAAGGGCATTTAACCAGTCTTGGTCAGATGAAAAAAAAAAAGTGAACATAGAAATGGAGAAGTAAGATACAAAGTACAACTACTACATAGTTGATGAAAATGAAAAAAAAAAAAAAGTTTAGGAAAAGTTGCCAGAGTATTTTTTGAAAGCTAAAGACAAAAAATTAACAGTATTATATTTTTCTTTTTTTGCTAGGGAGGGGTAACCAGTACAGAAGAAATCATGATATGACTCAGGGCAGGAAAAAGAAGGGTAAGGAGAGAAAGGGAGTCATTTATATGATCTGTCGGCAGAGTGAGGCATGAAAGAGCACAATCTCTAGACCCAACACTGTTTTGAGAGGAGGATTAACCAGGAGGAAACATTTCCGAGAGAGCCATGGGGCCTGTATCAGCAAGTTTTCTTCCTGCTGATGCAGTTCTTGCAACTGGAATAATGAAAAGTTAATTATGCATTTAACCTACAATAATCTCTGTTTTCATCTTTCAATTAGAAGGAGGTAAAACCTTTTCGAATTGTTGGGATGTGTGTCTTAAGGAATGTGTTTAAAGATACAGAGATGCTTGGGCCCATGAACAGCTTCTAGGATATCTTTGTGCAAATTTGAAGAAGGTACCTCTTCTGGGGCACCACAGCCCCAAGGGCACAGGGTTGACTTGGCTAATCCTTGGCACTCGTGCTCAAAGAAGACAGAAAGGTGCCTTTGCCTTGGGAAGGGTACAGCTTTACACCCAGACACATGGTCTGGAAAGTGGCGTGTGGGATGAATTGCAGTCCCCAATGTCCCCTCTATCAGGCACTTTGATGCAATACGCAATCCATACAACCACATGTGATAGCCCTGGAGATGTATCACTGTCAGTCCACCAAATAACACAAAAAGTAAAGCTTCTGCTTTAGTGAGTCAAAAATATTTATTAGGAGCACTGTCTATATACTGGAAACAAACAGGCCAAAACCGTTTAACTGTGTGTTTTATACAAACTTGTTCTGCAATTATGTTTAGACTGTTCTTTTACCCTGTTCCCCATAAAGAGTTAGAAGATAAGCATCAACCTAAGTCAAAAATAATGTGTGTGATAATTAATTTTTGTGTCACTTGGGTAGGCTATGGTGCCCATTCATTTGATCAAACACCAGTCTAGATGTTCAGGTAAAGATATTTTTTAAAAGGTGATTAACATTTAAATCAGTAGATCCGTAGTAAAGCAGATTACCGTCCAAAATCTGGATGGGCTGTATCTGATCAGTTGTCTTTAAGAGCAAAGACTGGTGTTTTCCAAGGAAGGAATTCTCTTAAAGACTAAAATAGAAATCTTGTGTTGAGTATCCAGCCTGTTGACCCGAACTGTACATTTCAAACTTGCTAACCCTCACAACTGTGTGAGATAATTCCTTAACATTTCTCTGTGTCTCTCTGCTTTCTTTCTCCATGTCTCTCTATCTCAGTCTCGCTTTGCCTGTCTCTCTCTAAATATATGTATGGATGGATATGTATGTGCATGTGTGTGTGTGTGTATATATATATATATATATATATATATATCTTACTTGTTCTGTTTCTCTGGAGAACACTGAATAACACAATGAACTTGTCAAATAGGAGAAACATCTTCTATTTTGTCTCTAGATAGTGTTCAACAGGATTCAGAGCCCTGGCTGAGGACATGGTTTCACCAAGGTTCAGGCCCACTAATCAAATATAAATAGCCTTTCATTCCTGGAAGGCAATATCAATCTTTTGATTGATTTCTCATCTGCCTCTCTCCTGGGTGAAGAGCACTCTCAAAAACATTGGCTTCTACCAATACTAAAAATAATAATAATAATAATAAATAAAAAATAATTGAAGCAGGTAGTCATGACATATGAGCAAGGATAATCTATTCTTTCTTGAAATGTGTGGTACATTTCCCCTTTTTTTTTTTTTTTTTTTGTTATTCCAATATACCTGCCCTGGGATGTGCTTGTGGTATTTTGGGATCCTTGTAGTAATTTGGTCCTAGGTAAGCATGGGAGGTAACAATGCTTGGAAATGGAAGTGATCTTGACTCTTCAGTGCCCTGGGTTGTCAAGGACTCTGGAAGACAAAGAGCAAAAGATAAAGACTTTGTGTGTTAGTCACTAAGTGCACTATCATTTATGGCCTAATTTAGTTTGTAAAAATGAGCAATACCTTCTGCTTACCCTAGGAAGTGGGAGTTCATTATAAGGTCATTGGAGAAGAAAGAGAAATGACTGGTACTCACAGAAAACAGGACACAGCAAGAGTTCTGAATTGATAGTAACCTTAATGATCAGTAGGAACTCTGGTAGTTGCTTTCTCAAATTTTTAAAATTTACCATTGTTGTTACTTAATCACTTAATTTTTGCTTTCAAACTAACTCTTTGTATATAAACATATTCCCAAGATATACTATATGAGTTCATACTCTGAAGAAATTCAATGAGTTCAGCCATTAATAATCCAAGAGAAAACGAATGAGTTCCCCAAGCTCTCATGTCATCCTACTTAATAGGCTACTGACCAAACTTTATAGTTGCTTTTGTTTTGTGCCCAATAAATAATGGACTGATAGTGCATTCTTGTGGTGACCTGTGTGTAGGGAGTCCCTTAGAAGGGGTATCTGAATATGGTAGATATTTGGAGATTTATAGAAAATACACCAAAATAATGCAAGATAACTTTTTTTGGATATGGCTCTAAGCAATCAATGCTTAGATTATGGGCACACCAATGCTGCCATCTTTATGGTACTGTTTCAGGCTGAATTATAAGTTATTTCTAAGGCTTGCCGTGAACAACCCCTTCCTTTCTGATGGCTCTGCTGTTCTTGAAGAGTATTATCCTTTCTTTTCTGTTACCCAGTCTTCCGAAATGGAATCAGCCTTCAAAACTCAATCCACAGATGGAAGGGAAGTCACTAATTATATAAGCCTACACTCCAAGCTTCTATAACCTCTCTGTTCCAGCCAGCTCAGTGATTTCAAGCATGGCCATAAGGAACCCAGTCCATGGCCATTACGTTACAACATCTGAGCTGTGGGGACTGGGGACCAACGTGATGTGAGAGTTACCACATCTCCAGCCAGAAAAACGTAGTCAAGTCCTGCTACGCCTACTCAGCTTTCTTCAGGCTACATCTTGCTATATGCACTAGAAAATTAAACAGGAGGGAGTCTGAGGGGGAGAAAAACAGCATTTTTATGCTAAGGAGGCACTAATAGATTTGCTGATGCTGAATCACATAGCTCAATGTTTTTGGCATCACATGAAAAGTGACGAGTCATCACATGAAACAATGAGCACTATGTTAGCCAATACCTACCTTTATTTATAAGGCAAAACAGAACAGTTTGATGAATACTGTATCATCACTCCCAATCATACTGGATACATTTTGTAATAAGTTATATACAAAGGAACAATATCCCTTTAACTTTAGTTGTGCAAGGATAAATGATATGTGTCTACAGGAATAGGACACAAATATACCCACATAGGATATTACATAGACTATATAAATACATACATATATGAATGCATACATACAGAGACATAGCCATATAAACATAATACATAGATAGCTAAATGTTTTTAAAAAGTATAAAGCTGTCCTTGACTAATTGAGGCACTCTAGTAGCATACTTGATGTGAATGGTAATGCTCCACCAGGATGTAGCCAAGATGGGCCAGATGAAAAGGAAACTGAATTGTTCTCTAGACAAATAGAAAAGGTAATAGAAATATTCAAAGATACACTCACTTCAATCTTACTGTTCTTTTTATTTTACTAGTGAGAAGAATAAAATTTTAAAAAGTTGAATGACAAGTCCCACATGTTTATTTAATCTACAAACATATATTGCCAGGCACTAGAGATCCTTCCCTCATGAAGCGTATATTCTACAGGGTGGAGGGGAATGAGGAGACAGAGCATGAAAAGTAAATAATAAAATAGGTAATATAATTTAAAGTGAACATAAATGCTATAAAGAAAAAAATTAAGACCTAAGAAAATAGAAGGTATGTACATTCTAGTTTAGGACAATCCAATTGCTACCGACTCCCATAGTGTGGATTAAAATTAATGTTATTACGTTAAAAAATTGTAAACTAAATTACAGACCATAGAAAACTGATGAAAGAGCATTCCATATAGACTAACGTCAAGTACTAACGTTACTGTCCTGAGACAGAAAGAGCTTGTTGCGTTAAAAGGAGAACAAGAAAGCCATGGTTACTGGACCTTGAAGAAACCATGGAGAGCATGACAGGACTTGAAGACAGGAAGGTAGGTAGGTGAGGGAAAGGTCATGGTGGACCATGTATACGAACGTGTTTGAATTTTATTGTAAGTGTGAGCAGGTGCCATGAGACAGTTTAGAATGTGAGAGTGCCATGGTTTGACTGATGTTTTGAAGCATCACAGTGATTTTTGTGAAGAGATTAGAATGTAGAGGCAAGCATGGAACAATAGACAGTAAGACAATAAGACAACAGACAATAAGAGGCTATTGCTATAGTCTAGGTGAGGCACTATGATAGTATCAGAGGGAATGAAAAATGGTTGAATTCAGTATTTATTGTGAAAATAGGGCAGACAGGTTACAGGGTATGTGAAAAAGAGGAAAGTCAAAGATGACTCCTTGGTTTTAACCCCAGGAGCAAGACAAATGGTAGAATCATTTTCTGAGATGAGGAATATTTCAGAAACAGGTGTGGAGTGGGGGACAAGTCCAATTTGGGGTACTTTAAGTGTGAAATGCTTGTTAGATATCTAAATTGAGTGTTGAAAAGGCATTTAGGAAATTTATTCCAGAGCTCAAGGAAGAGATCAAATCTGGGAGTCATTGGTGTACATGCAACATAAAGAAGAAAGCAGCCTCTAAGACTCAGAACTTAACCACAGCAGGAAATTGGAGCACAAGAGGATGAGGCAAGATGACTGGAAGAAATATAGCCTCCCATTCCATCCCACCTGCTCCCTCTCCTTCAAACACTCTTGGAGATATCAAGAGGAACACTATGTGGGATGCAGTTTTCAGCTTTACTTCCTCTTTAATTATTAAAGAATTCCAGGTGTCTGGATGTTTGGAGGCATTCAGGTGGCAGACACTTGTGTTATGAATATAAAAGCCAATTTAAGACATCTGTAGCAACATATTCATGCTTTTTATTAAAGAAACATTACATGAATGTTTCACCTAAGGTGTTTTGAACAAGGGTCATCTAAATAGACAAGGTATATAAGTTATAATATTGATAATTGAAAATATGGGTCTGGATCTCAGAAGAGAGGTCAGTGTCAGAATGTGAGTTTGGGAACTATTTATGTATACATAGGAGCTGAGATTAAGTGTGATGCTGAGGGAAGGGCTGATATGGAAAGAAAAATTAAAGATGGTCTTTGGGAAATTCATGTGCCTATGGTCTGAAAACAGCAAAGAGTTAGAGAAAATGTCAAAGAAGAGGACAAACAATAAGAATGAATAGTGTAGTTTAGTAAGGCAAGAGAGAAAAGATTTCACATTCTACAGCAACAGCTCCAATCTGATAAATATTTTCTGCACTGGAGCCCTGAATGATCTTGAACTATGGAAGGTTTTATTATGCTCATTTTTTCTGTGTTTGCTGGCAAAGCACAGTGTCAGGCTACACCTTCAGATAATGTTTTCACAGTAAGCGCTAAGGCGCTTTTTCTGGTAAAGCTTCAGTGTAAAACTCACTTAGAAAGCGATCCAGATGCCAGATCCCTTTTCTGGTGACCTTCATAATAGTTCAGAAATGGCATCCGCCCTAATGATTCCGTGCAAGGGATCTAAAATAGAAACTCAGAAAGTCAGCAACCCACAGCCAGCCTCCACCCTTTTCTCATCTTCCTTTGTTTTCATTTGGTCGTTACTGGGAGCCCCTGTTCTAAGGAGGGTTCCCTTCCTTCCTGCCAACCCCTGAACTCCGGCATCCTGCCCAGTGCTGAATAATAATCCAGAATTCTTTCCCCAGAGAGACAAACAAAATTGGGAGGGGACAAATCACGGACTGCTCTTTGGTATCGTGGCTCATCATTCGTAAATAAAGCCAACAATGGATACAAACGGAGTCATTTGTGTAGAAGCAGTTCTGATGTGCTGGAACTCTCCAGAGTTTTCTGCCTAAATAAAATCTTCGGGGTATCTGCTTTTTGATGGAGATCACTATCTAAATTTAAAAAAAATATATATATATATACGAGTAAAAGGAAATTACATTTTGGATTCAGAAAAAAAGTGTTTTCCAAATAACAAATAACGTCCAACCCAATTTTTAGCTGTTTGGGTCTTAAATAAGTTAGATCTCAGTTTATTTTCAAGCATCTAAGAACATTGTAACACATTCTTTACTGTTTAAAGTGAACTGGATTGTTAATAGTATGACGTGGTTATTCTCTCACTGGAAATTTCTATGTTTTTACCACCCCAAATCCAGCTCTTGCAGAAAGAAGCATGATTCTAAAATGAGAAGATGCTGGGAGAGGGGAGTGGTAAAATATGGAAAATGGACAACCATAGGGCACAGAAGAATAATTGTTCTCTGATACTTTCCCATTTCCTTTTTTTGGACCATATGGAAACCTCTGCTTCCAACACAGCATCCTAGAGGCATGCTTCCTTTGGTGGCTCAAAGTGTCACATAGAAATATTCAGCCCCCATACAGCCTTCTGTAGGCAATGCACAATCAATCAAATGAAATTCATAGATCTCCTTTCCCTTTGTCTTCAGTTTCTGCCTCATTTATACAGCTAAGTTATTTAATTAAATTCACTTATACCCCCTCTTCAAAGCATATTACCAGTGGCTCATGGACAAATATCAAATCAATATTAGAAATTAGTCTGTTTTCATGCTGCTGATAAAACATACCCCAGACTGGGTGTTACAAAGAGGTTTATAATGGACTTACAGTTCTACATGGCTGGGTAAGCCTCACAATCATGGTAGAAGGCAAGGAGGAATAAGTCATGTCTTACATGGATGGCAGCAGGTAAAGAGAGAGTTTGTGTAGGGAAACTCCCCCTTTTAGAACCATCAGAGCTCATGAGACTCATTCACTGTCACAAGAATAGTTTAGAAAATACCTGTCCTCATAATTCAGTCATCTCCCACAGGGCTTCGCCCACAAGACGTGGGAATTGTGGCAGTTACAATTCAAGATGAGATTTGGGCTGGGACACAGAGCCAAACCATATCATTCCACCCCTGTCCCCTCCCAAATCTCATGTCCTCACATTTTAAAACCAATCATGCCTTCCCAACAGTCCCCCAAAGTCTTAACTTATTTCAGCATTAACGCAAAATTCATAGTCCAACGTGTCATCTGAGACAAGGCAAGTACCTTCTGCCCATGAGCCTATAAAATCAAAAACATGTTAGTTACTTCCTAGATACAATGCGGGTACAGGCATTGGGTAAATACAGCCATTCTAAATGGGAGACATTGGCCAAAACAAAAAGGCTACAGGCCCCATGCAAGTCCAAAATCCAGCAGAGCTTTCAAACCTTAAAGCTCCAAAATGATCTCCTTTGACTCCATGTCTCACATCCAGGTTATGCTGATGCAAGTGGTGAGTTCCCATAGTCTTGGGCAGCTCCTCCCCTGTGGCTTTGCAGGGTAATCCTCCCTACTGGCTGCTTTCACAGGCTTTTGTTGAGTGTCTGCAGCTTTTCCAGGTGCACAGCGTAAGCTGTCAGTGGATCTACAATTCCGGGGTCTGGAGGACGGTGGCCCACTTCTTACAGCTCCACTAGGCAATGCCCCAGTAGGGACTCTGTGTGGTGGCTCTGACCCCATATTTCCCGCCCATACTGCCCTAGCAGAAGTTCTCCAGGAGAGCCTTGCCCCTTTAGTAAACTTCTGCCTGGACTTCCAGGCATTTCCATACATCCTCTGAAATCTAGGCAGGGATTCCTAAACCACTGACTTCTGTGCACTGGTAGGCTCAAGATCACATGGAAGATGCCAAAGCTTTAGGCTTGTACCCTCTAAAACCATGCCCCAAGCTCTACATTGAAGTCCCTTGGCTGCACACAGCACAGGGACCCTGGATCTGGCCCACAAAATCATTTTCTCCTCCTAGGTCTCTGGGCCTGTGATGGGAGGGGCTGTTGTGAAGACCTCTGATATGCCCTGAGACATTTTCCCCTTTATGTTGAGGATTATCATTCAGTTCCTCGTTATTTATGCAAATTTCTGCAGCCAACTTGAATTTCTTCTCAGAAAATGGGATTTTCTTTTCTATCATATTGTCAGGATGCAAATTTTCTAAATGTTTATATTCTGTTTTTGCTTTTAAAACTGGAAGCTTTAACAGCACCCAAATCACTTCTTGAATGCTTTGCTGCTTAGAAATTTCTTCTACCAGATACCCTAAATCATGTCTCCTTTAAAGTTCCATAAATCTCTAAGGAAGTGGAAAAATGCCACCAGTCTCTTTGCTAAAGCATACCAACAATCACCTTTGCTCCAATTCCCAACAAGTTCTTCATTTCCATCTGAGACCACCTCAACCTGGATTTCATTGTCCATATCATTATCAGCATTTTGGTCAAAGCCATTCAACAAGTCTCTAGGGAGTTCCAAACTTTCCCACATTTTCCTGTCTTCTGAACCCTCCAAACTGCTCCAGTCTCTGCCTGTTACGCAGTTCCAGTCACTTTCACATTTTAGAGTATCTTTTCAGCAACGTCCCACTCTATTAGTACCAATTTACTGTATTGGTCCATTTTCATGCTGCTGATAAAGACATACTTGAAACTGGGCAATTTACAAAAGAAAAAGGTTTATAATGGACTTACAGTTCCACGTGGCTGGGGAAGCCTCACAATTATGGCACAAGGCAAGGAGAAACAAATCACATCTTACACGAATGGCAGCAGGCAAAAAGAAAGCTTGTGTAGGGAAATTCCCCCTTTGAAAACCATCAGATCTCATGAGACTCTTTCACTATCATGAGAACAGTGCAAGAAAGACCCAACCCCATACTTCTATCACCTCCTTCCAGGTTCCTCCCATGACACATGGGAACTGTGGGAGTTACAATTCAAGATGAGATTTGGGTGGGGACAGAGCCAACCTGTATTATGATTTCTTCTTCTTTTTTTCAAACTTTAAAAAAATGTTTTATTGTTTTTCTTAGAGTCCCGTTGTGGATTTTTACAAAGTAAAGTCCATGCTAATGATTTATAGTTAGGTGAAGAAGGTGACTAGGTTTCAGTGTAAACAATGATTCATACTGTTCTTAGGGAAAAAACACACAAGAATGCTATTATTGACTTTGCCTATTCTTCTTTCATTTTTTTAAATTGATTTTAGAAATATTTTGTCTAACTACAAACAAAATTAGTATTATAATTGAGATCATGTAACATTTAAAAAATTAACTCAATGAGAATCACATCTTTTTGATGATGAATCTTCTTCTTTAAGACCCTGGTATGAATGTTCATTAACTCAAGTATATTTTTGTGTCTTTCATAAGCTTTTTAAGTTTTTATTACATAGTTTTCAACGTTTTTGATAATGTTTATTACAAACTATTTTACTTTTATGCTATCATTGTAAACTATATTCAATTATATTATGTAACTGATTATTGCTTTTATATAGAAGGCAAACAGATTGTGCTAATTCATTTATATTCTGCCTTTCTTATTACTTTTTAGAAGCTTTTTCATTAGTATATAGAAGCTGAAATTTTGAGTGCTCAATGTATTCTTTGCAAATATTGTGTGATTGCTTGTAAGCCCTACAAGCAAAGAACTAGTAAAATTGTGTAATTATGCAGATACACAATTATACACACACAGACACCTGTAAGTATTGGTCCAACATCTGAATAAAATCAAGGTGATTGGGTCAGAATCTGGCAATTGAACTCCCATCTTTGACTATGTTAACAGGAATCAGACATGCCCTCTCACCATAAACAACTGTAAAACTGGGAAAAATATATAAGAAACCTGTTTTGGACATTAAAAACCACAGTCTGGAGACTGTGATCTTTGGAGAAAGTAAATACACGAGGCAAACCCTACTCTCACCCCTGCTAATTGCCTAAGTACATACAAGTAAAACCCAAGCAAAAATTTGTCATCATGCTGAACTGAAGAGGCAGAGATAAAAATTTTTGATGACATAAGTCCTGGCATTTCCAGGGCAGAAAACTATGGAAAGAGAGCTGTGAAAGGGGTGAGAATGGAGAGAAGGAGAGAAAAAGCAGTTTATACAGGGATTCACCATGTATGCTTGGCCAACGCCTAAGCTGTGTACATCATAGAAAATTGCTAAAGCCAAGGAAACAGAAATTTCTCAAAGAAGCCAGAGAAGAAAGACATATTAAAGTCATTGGAACAACTATAGAAATGATACCTTCCCTCTCCTCAGGAACAATAAATGATGGACTATAATACACTATAATAAAATATGTTATATATAACACCATATAGTAATATACATTATATATGATATATAACATACATTATATTTAATTATGTGTCATATAATAGGGTATAATATCTTCAAAGTGATTTTAAGAAACCCTGACAACCAAGAACTCTTGGCTAGTCAGAATAATCTTCAAAATAAGAATAGAATTAAAGAGAATTCATTGCCATAAAACTGAACTATTAAAAAAAAATGTTCAAGGGAGTTTTTCAGGTTGAAGGGAAATGACACTAGTTGGACACTCGGATATACAGAAAAAAAGAAAGAATACAGGGAAAAGTGGCAGAGAAGAGGCAGGACTAACTTGCAGCTCCCACTCGGATGGACAGAGCAGTGTGTGGAGACTCATGTTGTGAACTTTTATTCCAAGAACTACCACAGGAACGTACCAGGAAAGCTGAGAGAATCCAGAGACCCTTTGAAGGAGGTGGATTGATGCTACAGGCTCCGTGGGACAACCACAGAACTCTGAGTCTGCTTGCTTTCTCATCTGGGAGGCTTGTAGCTTGGGGCAAGTTCTCAGGCCTGCTCACTGGCTGCCTGGAAATAAACCGGTGCTGTTGCGGGGAGCACAGTGGGAGTGAGACTGGACTTTCAGGCTGTGGGCTGAGTGGGAACTGGGTAAGGCATGTGGCTGCCAGCTTTCCCCCACTTGCCTGGTAACCTGTGTGAGGCAGCAGAGGCAGCCATAATTGCCCTGGGAATATAACTCCTTTGTCCGGGGAACCACAGCACCATCACCCACAGCATCTGCAGCAAGTTCCACCTAAAGAGACATACCTAACCCTGCCCTACCTGATGGTCTTTCTCTACCTGCCCTGGTAGCTAAAGACAAACAAAGTAATCTCTTGGGAGCTCTCTGACCCTGTCCACCACCTGACCCTACGGCAAGCTTATATTCCCCTATACTACTACAACTGATGCACTCTCAGCTGGAGGCCATCCAACACAAAACCAGAGCACTTAACAAAAATACAACCAAGGACCCTCACAGAGTCCACTTCACTCCTCTGTTACCTCCACTGAAGCACGTGCTGGTATCCAAGCAATACAAAGGAAAGAATCTTAAGAGCTGTGAGGCAAAAGCATCAGGTAACCAGTAAAAGAAAACCTATCAGATTAACTGCAGATTTCTTAGCAGAAAACTTACAAGCTAGAAGAGATTAGGGGCTTGCCTTTGGCCTCCTTAAAAACAACAATAATCAACCAAGAATTTTGTATCCAGCAAAACTAAGCTTCATAAATGAAGGAATGATAGTCTTTTTCAGACAAACAAGTGCTGAGAGAATTCACCAGCACCAAGCCAGCGCTACAAGATGTACTAAACGGAGCTCCAAATCTTGAAAAAAATTATCAAAATACACCAAAATAGAACCTCCTTAAAGCATAAATCTCACAGGACCTATAAAACAATAACAATGAAAAAAACAAACATATGAACAAGGAATTCAGGCAACAAATAGCGTGATGAATAGAATAGTACTTCCAATCTCAATACTAACATTGAATATAAATGGCCTAAATTCTCCACTTAAAATATACAGAATGGCAGAATGGATAAGAATTCACCAACCAAGTATCTGATGTCTTCAAGAGAGTCACCTAACACATAAGGACTCACATAAACTTAAGGTAAAGGGGGGGAAAAGATATTCCATGCAAATGGACACCACAAGCAAGCAGGAGCAGCTATTCTTCTATCAGATAAAATAAACTTTAATAAATGGTATTTACAAAAACCCTATAATTAAGATTACAATAAAGTGAATACTGTCTCCTTGAGATAGTAAACAAGGCAAAGATGTTCACTTTCATCATTTACATTCAAAATTGTGCTGGAGATTCTAACTAGTACAATAAGGCAAGAAAATAAATAAGAGGTACACGAATTGGAAAGGAAGAAATAAAACTGTCTACAAAACGACAGCATTATAATATACATTGTAAATTACAAGGAATCTATAAAAACAAAAATTAAAATCTACTAGAATTAAGAGAAGTTAGGAAGGTTGTAGGACACAAGTTCAATATTCTAAAATCAATTATATTGTTATTCATTAGCATTACTATATGTAACAATCTAGAAATAATATTTAAAATATTATTTACAACGCTATCACAAAAACATAAAAAAATTCAATAAAATATGTGCAAGACCAACATGTTTTTTGCATAGAACTTGACAAGCTGACTCAAAAATTTATGTAGAAATGCAAAAAATTCTACAATAGCCAAAATAATTTTGAAAAAAAGAAACAAGTTTGTTTCCCACAATTAATACAAAACTAGCAATCAAAACAATGGTGCATTGAAAAACAGATAAAGGTTCAATGAAACAAAATTAAAAGCATAAAAATTGATCCCAAGATACAAGATCAATTTACAATCTGAATTATTTGGGTCATAATTCAACAAATGGTACTGGTCATGTACCTAAAAAAATGAGTCTGCATTTCTACTTAACAATATAAGAAAAAAAATAATGTAATGATTTTGTGTCAACTTGGCTGGGCCATTTGGTTCCCAGATATCTGATTAAGCATTATTCTGTGTGTGCCTATGAGTGTGTTTCTGGATGAGATTAACATTGGAATCAGCAGACTGAATAGATTGCCCTCCCCAGTATGGGTGGGCCTCATCCACTAAAAGGCTAAGTAAGGGAGAATTTGCTCTCTGTAACTGTCTTTCAGCTGAGAAACTGGTATTCTCCTTCCTTTAGACAGACTCAGACTAGGACTTACACCATTAGCTCCTCTTGTTCTCTGGCCCTCAGACTCAGATGGGAGCTATACCATCAGCTCTCCTGGGTGTCCAGCTTGCCAATTGCACATCTTGAAACTTGTTAGCCTCCATAAGTATGTAAGCCAATTATACACACACACACACACACACACACACGCACACACACATTTTTTCATGTCCTTGGGATAGGCACAGTTTTCTTAAATAGGAACAAAAAAGGAGCAAAAACTATATAAACAAAAATTTAAAAATTTGACTTTATTATGATTAAAATTTTGCTTTTCAAAAGACAGTTAAGAAAATAAAAAAAGCAAACCACAGATTGTAAGAAAATATTTACTCTCTATATATCTGTTAATATATATACCCAGCATGTAATGAAGACTCAAGAATAAGAAGGCAAACACCTCTATTTAAGTATGGGATAAATGTTTGAGTGAATGCTTTGTTGCGGGAAGTCAGGGATCCTGAATGGAGGGACTGGCTGAAGTCATGGCAGAAGAACATAAATTGTGAGGATTTCATGGACATTTATTAGTTCCCCAAATTAATACTTTTATAATATCTTACGCCTGTCTTTACTGCAATCTCTGAACATAAATTGTGAAGATTTCATGGACACTTATCACTTCCCCAACCATACTCTTGTGATTTCCTATGCCTGTCTTTACTTTAATCTCTTAATCTCATCATCTTCATAAGCCGAGGATGAATGTCGCCTCAGTACCCTGTGATGATTGCATTAACTGCACAAATTGTTTGTAGAGCATGTGTATTTGAGCCATATGAAATCTGGGCATCTTAAGAACAGGATAACAGCGATTTTCAGGGAACAAGGGAGATAACCCTAAAGTCTGGCTGCCTGTAGCTGGGCGGAACAGAGCCATATTTCTCTTCTTTCAAAAGCAAACAGAAGAAATATTGCTGAGTTCTTTTTCTCGGCAAGCAACATCCTGAGAAAGAGAATGCATTCCTAAGGGGAGGCCTCTGAAATGGCTGATTTGGGAACGTCTGTCTTTTATGGTTGCAGATAAGGGATAAAATAAGACCCAGTCTCCTGTAGTGCTCCCAGGCCTATTAGGACAAGGAAATTCTCACCTAATAAATTTTGGTCAGACCAGTTGTCTGCTCTCAAACCCTGTCTCCTGATAAGATGTTATCAATGACAATGTGTGCCCGAAACTTCATTAGCAATTTTATTTCGTCCTGGTCCTGTGATCTCGCCCTGCCTCCATTTGCCTTGTGATATTACCTTGTGAAGCATGTAATTTCTGTGACCCACAGCCTATTTGTATGCTCCCTCCCCTTTTAAAAATCATGAATAAAAACTTGCTGGTTTTGTGGCTTGTGGGGCATCATGGAACCTGCTGACATGTGATGTCTCCCCTGGACACCCAGCTTTAAAATTTCTCTCTTTCATACTCTTTCCCTTTATTTCTCAGACCAGCCGACACTTAGGGAAAATAGAAAAGGACCCACGTGAAATATTGGGGACGGAATTTCCCCAAATAATGCTTCACAATAATGCACCCAATAATACAGTCAATAAGCACATGAAAAGATGCTCAACATCCAACAATGACTCAACATTGTTGAGTCAACAGTCATTAGGAAAACACAGATCAAAAACACATTGAGATACTACATATTCATTAGAATGGCTAAAATTTGAAAGACCAGTTATGCTGTGGAGCAACTGGAACTCTTGTACATAAGTGGAAGGAGTTATAAATTGGTTAAAACGTTGAAAAACAGAGTTTCTTATAATATTAAACATGTAAGTATCATATGACTCAGGAATTTTATTTCCAAGAGAAATGAATGCACATGTAATATATGATCCAGTAATTCATTCCAACAGAGGTGAATGCATACAGACATAAAGACTTGCACATAATTACTATGAACTTTTGTTCACAAAAATTTTAAATTAAAAGTAAGCTATATGCCCATCAACAGGTTAATGAATAAACAAATGATAGTAGAGTTATGCCATGGAATATTAACAGCAATAAAAATGCATGAACTGCTGATACCTGCAACAATGAGGATGAATTTCACCAACATTATAATGAGTAGAAAAACCTAGATTTTGAGTGTTCTCACTACAAGAAAAAGTGATGAGTATATGAGTCATTGCATATATTAATCAGCTCAATTTAGCTTTTCCGCAATGTATACATATTTTAATGCATCATGTATATAATAAATATACTCAACTTCTATTTATCATTTTTTAAAAATAAATATATATAAAAAATTGAGATCCAGCCTTCCCCACCAACCTCCACAAAGAAAGAGAAGAAATCAAGTCTAAATAGGTAACATTAATCTATGGTGATAGAAATCAGAACAGTACATCCCTCTGATGACTACATTAACTACAAGGGGAGCATGGGGGAAATTTATTGAATGCTGGGAATGTTCTATATCTTGATTAGGTTGTTGATTATTTTAATGTATACATTTGTCAAAAGTCACTGAAATTCTTCATTCTAGAAAATTTTATTTCAATAAAATTAATTTTTAAAAATTGAATCACCTCCTCAATAATGCAGACTGAATTATTAGTTTCATGCAAAAGTAATTGCAGTTTTTCCAAATTATAGGGTTGTTGTTGTTGTTGTTGTTGTTTTTTAATGCAGTTCTCTACTGCTCTTTGTCTACCCTTTATCACCTAAAGAACATAAAAGGTAGCTCCTTTGACAAATGTGACTAACACTTGGAAGTTTTAGAGATGTAATTAATTGGCTGCTTCTTGAAGATATTTTATTCTGAATACGAATTCATTTTAGATTCATGCAGTCTCACTGAAATTACTGAAATAACATTCTTTTATCTTTGGGATATATAATTTGCTCCTCTAAACATATCTGGAGTACCATATGGACAGGAAATATACATGTGGCCTCATGTACTTTCTAGTAGAGCAATAGAGCTTATAAGCAAAAGAACATTTGTTAGACAACGACTGTGTATCTAGTCCTTACATATATGACCTAATGGCAATTCTAAGAGTAATTTTGTCATCTACTTCAAAGATGAGGAAACCAAGCTTGAGCTTGAGTCTAAGATGAATAGAAGAAGCAGACCTATTCTATAACTAAAAGTCCTCAAAAACTATGCTTCTCATTTACCCAGAAATTCTTATTAAAACAATTTGTTTAAAACAGAAACAGACGAATATTCCATGCTCACGAATTGGAAGAAGCAATATTGTTAAAAGGACCATACTGCCTAAAGCAATCTACAGATTCAACACTATTTCTATCAAATTACCAATGTCATTTTTCGCAGAATTAGAAAAAACTATTCTAAAATTAATATGGATCAAAAAAAGAGCCCATATAGTCAAAGCAATTTTAAGCCAAAAGAACAAAGCCAGATGCATCACATCACCAAACTTCAAACTATACAATAAAGCTACAGTAACCAAAACAACATAGTGCTGGTACAAAAACAGACACATACACAAATGGAACAAAATAGAGAACTCAGAAATAAAGCTACACATGTACAGCCATCTGATCTTTGACAAAGTAGACAAAAATAAGCTGGAGGAAAGGACTCTATTTAATAAATGGTGCTGAGATAAACTGGCTAACCATATGCAGAAGAATGAAACTGGACCCCTACCGTTCACATAGACAAAATTTAACTTGAGATGGATTAAAGATTTAAATGGAATATATCAAATTGTAAGACTCCTAGAAGAAAACCTAGAAAACTCCATTCTGCATATCAGCCTTGGGAAATAATTTATGATTAAGTCCTCAAAAGCAATAACAATAAAGACAGAAATAGACAAGTCGGACTCAATTAAATGAAAGAGCCTCTGCACAGCAAAACAATCAACAGAGTAAACAGACAACCTATAGAATGGGAGAAAACATTCTCAAACTATGCATTCAGCAAAGATCTAATATCAAGAATCTATAAGGAACTTAAAAATTTAACAAGCCAAAAACATATAACCTCATTTAAAAATGGGCCAAAGACATGCACAGACACATCTTAAAAGAAGACATACAAGCAGCCAATGAACACATGAAAAAATACTCAATATCACTAATTATCAGAGAAATGCAAATCAAAACCACAATAAGATAGCATCTCACACCAGTCAGAATGGCAATTATTACTCAAAAAACGACAGATGCCAGTGAGGCTGGGGAGAAAAGGTAACGCTTATACACTGTTGGGGGTAATGTAAGTTATTTCAACCATTATGGAAAGCAGTTTGAAGATTTATCAAAGAACTTAGAACTATCATTTGACCTAGCAATTCCATTACTATATATATATATATATATATTACATATATTCAAAGGAAAACAAATCTCTCGTACTAAAACTCTTTCTACACGTGACAAAAAGACACATGCACTTGCATGTTTATCACAGCCCTATAGCAAAAACATGGAATCAACCTAGGTGCCTATCAATGGTCAATTGGATAAAGAAAATGTGGCGCATATACACTATGAAATACTACGCAGCCATAAAAATAAATGAAATAATGTCCTTTGCAGCAACATGGATGCAGCTGGAGGCCATTATCCTAAGTGAATTAATGCAAGAACAGAAAACCAAATACCACATATTCTCACTTGTAAGTGAGAGCTAAACATTGGGTATTCATGGACATAAAGAGTGGAACAATAGCAACTGGGAACTACTAGAGGGATGGTAGGGGTAGAATGTTGAAAAGCTAACTACTGAGTAATATGCTCAGTGCTGGGTGATGAGATTGTTTATGACCCAAACCTCAGCATCACACAATATACCCAAGCAACAAACCTGCACATGTACCCCTGGAATCTAAAATAAATGTTGAAAAATAAAGAATTTGAGCCACAAACCTGCACATGTACCCCTGGAATCCAAAACAAATGTTGAAAAAAAAAAAAAAAAAAGCATTTGATCAAGACAATATCTGTACAACCTAGAGTGTTTGATTTACGTGCAAGTATATTGGTTCCCAGACCTACTAATCAGAATTTTCAAAGATGGGAATTGGGAATTTGAATTTCTAACGAATTTTCCAGGTGGTTTCCAATTAGCTATAAAGTTTGAGAGCTACAGTTACACACAGCACTCAAAGCATAGTCAATATTCAGTAAATGCCTGCTAATTAGGAATTGATTACAAATGTTTACAGATTTTTCACCTGAGCTTTGGATGAGAATTAATTGCTTCTCTTAGTGTCCAGTAGTGTATATCTATGATTTCTCAGTCTTGGATTCAAAAGTTCTTTGCTTTGGTTTGCAGTCTCTGCTGTCTCTATGTACATTTTATTCACAATCATTAAAGATCAGAGAGCTTTACTATAGCTGTGAAAGGAGCTTGCAGCTTATTAAGTGCAAATGACCCCTACAATATATTAGGTCCAAGGTATTTACAAACATCACTGTTTGAAGTGCTGTGGCTATTTTTTAACACCTCTAAAAAGACAAATAGTAAACTCTCAGGAGTTTCTATCATCCATTCTTTTTATTGTGGGTTTTGTTTTATTTTCATAGTTCGGCTCCAGATTTTGTTCCAGTTCATAATCAGAAAGGTAATTGACTGGTTATATTTTTTTCATACGGGATTTTCCTCCGTCTGTCTCTATATGGAGGGGAGCAAAAGGGCAAATGAACATTGGATTCCATGCATATGTGTTCATCCTTACTGAATAAAATAATTTTTAATTTTCTTAAACGTTCATCTGTTCTGATTTCCTTATCCTTGCAGACAGTAAATTCATTGGCCCAGTACATGTTTATTGTGCTCACCTAGCTTGAAAAAATTATTCAGTCTGTCATTTGCTCTCCTTTGCCATCAAAGCACCATACCCACCAAGAGATGCAGAGCCAGGGAGCAAACCTTTGGACATGTGTATTTGCCGCAACCTTTGATAAAATCTTCACAAGACCTGTCCACTTTTCTGCTGCAAGAATGTTCTAAATGCATTTAGTGTAAATCATTTCCTTGTCTAATTTGGTACTGAAGATGAAGTAAAAGAAAAAACCATTTAATGCATAGACTATATGTTAATAATGATAAAAGATGTAATCTCAAAATTCTCCAGATTGCTTTTGAAAGAAATCCATAAAGATCAAATGATCAGTTGCTGGGTGTGGTGGCTCACACCTGTAATCCCAGGGAGGCTGAGATGGGACAATCACTTGAGCTCAGGAGTTTAAGACCAGTCTAGGCAACATGGCAAAATCCCACCTCTACAGAAAATACAAGAATCAGCCAAGTGTGGTGGTGTGCACCTGTAATTCCAGCTACTTGGGAGCCTGAGGTGGAAGGATGTCTTGAGCCCAGGAGGCAGAGGTTGGAGTGAGCCTTGATCATACTGCTTCATTGCAGCCTTGGTGACAGAGCCCGACTCTATCTCAAAATGAAATGAAATGAAATAAAATAGGCTGGTCTCAAACTCCTGAGCTCAAGTGATCTGTCCACCTTGGCCTTCCTGTGATTACAGGTGTGAGCCACTGTGCCCACCAACTGATCATTACATCTTTATGGTTTTCTTCCAAAAGCAATCTGAAGAATTTTGGGATTACATCTTTTATCGTTATTAAGATATAGCCTATGCATTAAATAGTTTCTTCTTCTACTGTGTGTGTATATGTGTGTGTGTGTGTGTGTGTGTGTGTGTGTTTAAATATGGATGATAAAAAACAGCCATAGCAGCTCAGTGATGTTTGTAAATACCTTGGACCTAAATACATACCTAACTAGGGTAGGAAATTTATCCCCAAAAGTGAGAATAATCAGTCCAATTCTACATGTCCTTTGTTTAAGAGGCTACAGTGTTTGAAGTTTATATTGTAGCAAGTTTTACAAGTTTCCTTGTCAAATCAAGTGGATACAATGTAATTATTCTGTCATTCCAAAAATCTCTCCAGGTGACCTTAGGTTATTTCCTAAGGCTTCTAACCTATTTGTTTAGGGATCATCAGTTCTAATAAAAATTGTGTTCGGGGAAATCTGGATGATTGCTACATAGCTTTTGAACTGAGTTCAAAGACACTTCCATCCTCCTCTTTAGATTCTTCCATTTGTTCTTTCTACTCCTTCACTAATCTCGGGATTTTTTCATATGTAAAATGAAGATAATAGTTGTGGCAATCTCCTTAGGGAATTTGTAAATATTAATTTGTTAATCAGTCAAAGTACTTTGAGATCTTAGGAGAAAGAGGTTTTCTAGATAAAGTAAAAAGATAGCATCATAATTTGTGTGACTTCCTGCTTTACGGGTGGGATGATCCTCTTTTGAAAAGGTCACAGAAATGGCCCACAGGCATGTAGGATGACAACAATCTAATCTTCTCTATTGCACAGCTCTCTATCCTGACACCATTGTTCCCTGTTTCCTGGCTTTCCAGCGGCACAAGCCTTAAACATTGAGCAACCTTCTGGCTTGGAGAAAAACTAAGTGCATATTTGCCTATATTCCAAAACCAAGATGACGTATACTTCCAATTAAACAGATGTGGTCAGCCGTTGATCCGACCCAGAGGAGAAGAAAGTTAATGCATCCAAAACAACAATGAGTAGGAAATAGGGGAGAGCAAAGGTGAGTGGATGCACCGCGTTTCTCGTTTCCCATCATTGTGTTTCCTTTCCCCTTACTTGTCCAAATTTCCCCTTTTTCCCTGTAAGAAAATTTTCCAAGATTTTTTTTCCTCCTGGCTTTCTTTGCATGGACATAAGCAAAGGTATGTCCAGGGTTAGCAAATCTTTCCCATTACCTTCCAAACACTGACAGTTGAGCAGGAATTTTGAATGATGCTCAATATGTACTGCCAATTTCAATAATTCAGTGACTTAAAGATCCACTGGTAGACTCTCCAGGCTCCTGGGTGTTTCTCTTTGTACTTCTGGTTGTTCCCTGCTTATATGACAGCCATTTCATTCAAAATTTCCAAACAAATTTACAGAACCACGGAATGATTAAGTTGAGTGGGGATGCAGAGTCCACACTCCAAACTCCCTCTCTTCTGTATTCTAAACAAAAATCCCCTCCACAGCATCTCTGGAGAATTTCATCCAGCCTCAAGTCAGACAACTCCAAGCATTTCTTTAAAAAAGCATGTGTCTGGCACTAATGATCAGAAAGTTCTTCCTTACCCTGAGCCAGAATCTGCCTTCCTGTGCTTTCTACTCTTATTTAGTTTTCCCCTTTAGAGTAATATGAAATAAATAATATCCCCTTTCACAGTCTTTCTCTCCTAATTCTTTCCTGGTCTGTGTTAGGCTGCTTTAGTTCTTTAACTGTCTCTCTGTGTGAGGTCCAGCGTACTATCGAGTTATGGCATAATTGACTCATATTGAACTTGTGTTAACCGCAAGGCCTTGTCTTTTCCATATAAATTGTTGTTAATCCCCCTCTTCCTCATGTCACACCTATCCAGATGATTTTTGGAGGCTAAGTGGGAGGGCTTTAGTGTATCCCCATCAAATTTTATTCTGTTAATTTGAATCTATGATTCAAAAACGCTTTCCAGTCTTGATCTAACTTAGCTATTCCTCCCTCCTTTGAGTCATTCAGAGTTGAGATCTGCTGTCTAAATAGTTTTCCAATAGCTGGTGAAAATCTGAAGAAAGAGAGCCCAGGCACATGTGAGGGCAAATCTCCTCTGAGGGAGTGTAGCAGCAGCTTCAGGGCTTGGCTCATATTCCCTCAAATCCATTTCCATTTTCCTACCCACTGACCACAAGGGTGCTTTCCCATTCTCATCCAGCAACCATTTTTTTTTTTTTTTTTTTTTTTTTTTTCTGGAGGGCTGCCTCAGATGGTTAGAGCCATGTTGCCTATGCTCATGGAGAGCCTTTCTGGGAATCAATGGTTTCCTGAGGGCAGCCCTTAACCAGTGACTGCTGGGTACACTAGTGTAGAAACACTCCAACTCTCTTTTAACTAATAATTCTGAGGTGTAACCTCTACTATAATCAGATGTCTCCTGCAGGATTCAGTCAGGGTAGCCTCTGTAAGTCTTTCCAGGAAACATACCCAAGGGCTTGGCCTCCCAGTGTGAATGTGTGTGCATGTGTGTGTGTGTGTTTATGCATTACATATAAAATCAATGTCCATCCCCAAATTCTGTTTGTGTGTAACGGCTCCTATATACACATATAGGAGTGTGTGTGAACATATATATTATTACATGTAATGATATATATAATTATATATAAATACATATTAAATATTATAAAATTATATTATCTAATATATTATAAATTATATAACATACAAATTTAAAATGTTTTTATAAATATATAATTATATATCATATTGTATATAATATATAATTTATAAGTATATATTATGTATTTTTAAATATAATATATACTATCATGTAATATATAATAGTATATATTATAGCATATATAGTATATTATACTATTATATAAGTACATATTGTAGTATAGTATATATTATGTATAAAATACATATTATAGTATTATATATACTATGCCTAAATAGATCAAGCTATAAAATAGGTTATACTAAGTGCAAAATATATATATGTACTTATATACATGCACAAAAACAGATAATATACATACTTCTATAAATTTTTGCAGTTAGTATAATCTGTCTATCTATATGTATATATTGCACTTAGTATAATCTATTTCTTTCATACCTTGATCTGTTTATTATACCAGTTTATACTGAGAGAAGAATATCTGGTAGAGGAAGTTCTTTTCTCATCTACATTCTTTTAGTCACAGTAATATAGATGTCTTCTCAATTGGCAGATTATTCTCCTTATTAAAGAATTGAACAAAAGTAGAATAAATAAATTGTGACTTTTTATTTAGTGCTTAATATTATAGTATATGCCCCTATTATTGTCTCCTTTATGATTGTTTTTTGCTCTGGATATAACTTTAAAGGGCATTTTGACTATTGTTACAAACTGAAGTCATTCGGGAATATATCATTTCTGACTACTTTTACCGTCATGTGATAGGTGAAATGTCCATCAAAGCAAGTATCTAAGAAATTCCAGGTGTTTATCAGGATAAAGTGGTAGGAAGTTGTGTGGCTATTTGTATTATAATTCTCTATTTCTACTTGCATGTGCTCTGTATTAAGAATGTGCAAGTAGTTAACTCCAAAGTGCAGTGTTAACTCCTTCATCTGTCTAGCACGTTTACCGGAATTAACTTAGGGAAAGCTTTTCTATTGTCCTATGCTAGCTCTGAGTCCAGTATTTATCATTTTAGTTTTGTCTTTAATAGATAAAATCAGAAGCCTCCCGTTTGGTCCTCAGACTTTTTTTTATTCAATGAATCTAAGTATGCTTTCTATTGCTCTTCCTATTTCTAGATGATGTCTCCTCTATTTTTAAAAATTACTTATTATCTTGTGGGATCATATTAATAAAAGTAAACAACTTCAATTTTGTAAATATAGGTATAAATATATGTATACATATATACATGGACAACTAAATAAGTTTTATATCTGTGATCTCTATTGTATTCAGACTCATAGTGGTAATATGTTATTTTCATCTTGTTTCAATCAAATTTAATTTTATCAGATAATAGGACTCTAGGCCATAATAATATTTCAGATAAAATCTCATTCAATCCCATACTTTTGTAGATGCAGAAATTTAGAATAAACATTTACATAACTTACTAAAGTTCGCAGAGTTAGGTATATTAAGTAGTCTACACTTAAAATGCTGGTTTCCTGTCAAATATTGTTAATTTATCACATTGCTCATCCCACTCATCACCCAAGGAAGCAGGTAGTCATGAGAAGGAAAAATGAAGAAAAAGAAAATCAATTATTTTATCTTCCTGGTTATAAAGATACTGAAACATAGAGCTATACGAAAATAAATATTTTAACTGAATTCAGGAATTGCCCAGTGATTTTCAGTATTCATACAAAACTTGCCCTTTATTAGGTTAAGGAATAAATTGAAAATGGCAATATATCTTAGAATTAAAACATTTGCATTTTATATGCACAAGCAGCACCAGAGTAGCAATATTATGATTCCAGAAGCACTAGGTTGAGCATGAATGTGTTTGTCATATTCTGTTTCTCTTAGCTCCTTTTTGTTGAATTGGCAAATTAACCAACCATCAGAGAAAAAACAGGTCTGAATGCATGGGGAAAGCTGCTTGCTCAAGCTTGTCAAAATGCATATTTTAAAAATATTCAATAATTCACTTTGAAAAATGCTCTGGAACCTAAACCCAGCATCAGTGAGCTGTAGCAGACGCACTCGGTGGTGACTTGTAAAGGTTAGTAGAAGACATGGAAGTAATTCAAAGAAAAGAGAGACTTTTCTTTTTTAGTGGAGGGAATGAAGAATAAATTTTAGAAAGATGTATCATTTATGTTGAATTTGTAAGGACAAACATTTAGTGTTCATGCCCAGGCTTGGGCTGAGCCCCAGAAACCAGACTGGACTAATGGCAATCCAAGCACCATAATTAGGCAGAGAAAAAAATAAAAGAAGAATATCCTTTTTTTTTTTTTTTCCTGTTTCCAGGTGACCTGAGACACTGTGTATGCTTGAATTCCCCCACTGATCTCAATAACATGTATGTCTTTTTGTTTTCAACTAATGAGTGGAATAGCCTGACAACACTCCAAGTTGTTTCTCACATTTCCACTGGGTATTTTTCCAAAACCTTTGCATGTATTTATTCGTCAAATATATTTAACACAATAGAGTGTTTTTCTATCTAAAAATACTATAGTGAATCTTTTTGATCACCAAGAGTAATTCATATATGTATGCTTTAGCTAAAAATTTTTCAATGTAGAGTTAGTTTGAAAGTTACTCAACTTCAATCCAGTGGGATTATTTTTAACCCACTTAGAGATTACTAGTGGAGCAACTAATGTAAGGGAAACGAAATACAAATGGCAAAGAACAAATATGATTTCTACTCTAAGAGAGATAAACGTCTACTAATGCATGAACAGATCTCAGTTGATATCAAAGAGGGTGTGAACAATGTTTGTTTCATCTCATTAGTTAAGGAAAAAATTAAAGAGGAGAGGGGATAAAGTCCTGTTTTTTCTACTTGGTTGGGAGATGATCATCAACATTGGCTTTAATCTTTGCTAATCAACTTTTCTAGCCACTGAATAGAGAGGGAAGGAGGGTTTGTTAGTGATTTGAGTTAGTGATTTGAGTGACTGAGCATTTGTTAGTGATTTGAATGATTCTCAATCTGGAATCAACTCAGTTTTTTCTACTGCCTGACGTATCGGCAAATCATTTTTATGAGCCCTTATATGATTCATTGAGCCATTTGGGGAGGGTCAGAGGGCAAGAGTGCCATTTACCAGAGCAGGTTTAAGTTGGGGAAGGCAAGGTCAGAGGGGAAGAGAGACCCTCATTACTCCAGGAAGATTCTGGGGCTAGCTCTGCGCCTGCCCAATTGTGTTAAGCTCACACTGGGTGTTTGTTAACACAAAGCACTAAGCTGCAGGTGTTCTGCACTCTACAGAGTCTTCAAAGATCAGCCTCAAATGTTTCTGTTACTATAAAGAGGATTAAAAGGATTTAAAAACATAGCAGGCCTGTCCAACTGCAAACATATTTGCCAACATTTGCCAAGAGGGATGAAAAGGGGGTAAGTTATACCACTAGAAGTCCTAGTAGTTGGGGAAAATACACTTTTTATTTTTATTTTTATTTTTTTTATTTCTCTCTCTTTTTTTTTTTTTCCTTTAGTAGCCTGAATGGGGAACTGTAGCACTTTCAACTGGAACTCATTAAGAATTCATGGGGCAGAAAATGTAAGGGGTTCTGGAAACAGAGACTTTGAAAGTCCAGAAATGAGCTATAAGTAAACTGCTGCTAATATTCATCTTTTTCTCTGATTTTTAAAATATGCATATTACACCAGAATGCAAACGTGGAATAAAACAGTTGATTTTTTTTTACTTGAAAGCCTAGTTTACGTTAAGAGACACATTGACATTTATGGACTTACTTAGCATGTACAGGTATCATAACAGTCATTATACCTTCTCGAAAGGCACTTTTGTTATCCCGTATGGGTTGCAGATATTGACCAACATCACCTGCAGGTGAAAGTATGAAGGCCAGGCATCTGGAATCATTGTTAAGGTACTATTATTGCTACTTATTGTTAATGGTTTTTAACATGAATTTCCAATTTCTTTGCTTTCAACTTAGCCTCCGTTCAATAGCCTGCCTTTAGTAGTACTGGTTCCTCTACAGAGAACATTGATTTTCAATGAGGTCTAGTGAAGAGGCAGAAAACTGAGTCAGCTGTGTAACCTTAGGTAGCTCAAATACCTTTTCTGACTTTAGCTTCTTCGTTGATTGAATGGGGGTTATAATAATCCTCCTATGAATCTATCCACTTCATAAGACTTGACATTTTTATTATAGGAATAAGGCTGAAACTAAAGATGATTTCTTAGCATGTGTTTATAGATAAGATGTGAAGGCACACACAAGCACACACACACACCACACACACACACGCTCATATCTCCCATTCGCATTACACCAACTCCCCAATTTCTAGGGTAATATTATGCAAATTTGCTTGTTTAATGGAATTTGCTTCTGGAGGACATTGGAGAAAACTTTCATTTGAGTATTTTAAAATCACATAAGGTGTGTTGCAGAATTCCTGACATGGGCTCATGGACACTGCAGACCCATAGACAGGCCTCAGAGGTCCTCCCCCCAGGAACTGCATGCAGACATTCAGTGTGCAATACATGCATTTTTGTGGAAAGAAGTTCTATAGCTTTTATCAATTCTTGAAGGGGTCTGTAGCCTTGAAAATATTTAATAACCACTCTTCTACAAGCTCTAAGAATGTAATGCAGTGGATGAGCCCAGAGCTTGTCTCTCCAAAGAGACAGATAGCTTTTGTCTGATTTGATGGCTCTCCTTTACTTCTCTTTCCTCCATTCCATCATCTGTACAGAAGGTATAAAATAATACGTTTACAAATGAAATTAAATAATGCACTTTTAACACAGCTTTTGGTAATGCTTAGCAAGTATTAGCTATTGTTTCAATAGGTAAATATTGGCACCCTGAGAGGCAGGAGGGGTGTATTAATACATTCTCATGCTGCTAATAAAGACACACCCAAGATTGGGTAATTTATAAAGAAAAGAGGTTTAGTGGACTCACAGTTCCACATGGCTTAGGAGGCCTCACAATCATGGTGGAAGGCTAAGGGAGAGCGAAGGCATGTCTTACATGGTGGCAGGCCAGAGAGCTTGTTCAGGGGAACACGCCTTTATAAAACCATCAGTCTAATTAGACTTATTCATTGTCAGGAGAACAGCAAAGGAAAACCCACCCCGCCACCCCACCCACCGATTCAATTACTTCTCAATGGGTACTTCCCATGACATGTGGGGATTAATACAATTCAAAGTGCAATTTGGGTGGGGACACAGATCCAAACCATATCAAGGGGCATGCATTGATGAACTTGCCTTTGATGAACTTGCCTTTGAATAACTTGAAAAAACAGATACATTAATATGAAACAGTAAAATAACAGTAATGAGGATCTGTGGAAAATTTCAAATAAATGATGCAGGTAATTTTACATGTGTTCAGCTTGAGGAGGAATCTGTGTAAGTTGAG
Organism: Theropithecus gelada; assembly: GCF_003255815.1. Classification (NCBI taxonomy): domain Eukaryota; kingdom Metazoa; phylum Chordata; class Mammalia; order Primates; family Cercopithecidae; genus Theropithecus; species Theropithecus gelada. Next base: position 146,688,291 of record NC_037668.1, read on the forward strand.
ATATGAAGAATAGGTGAAGAGTACTGAGCAGCATATCAGGAGTCTGAGGAGGCATGAGCTGGCTTCAAGTTGAGAAGCACCCAGAGATACATGTGGTCAAATAGGTCGAAGCAAGATTATTGAGAGTCCAGCACGGCATGGTGTGGAGTTCAAATTTGACCCGTAGGGGATAGTGGCCTTAGGTTATTTTGAGCAGAAAAATTACATAACGAAAACAATATATTTGGAAGTATTAATTTGGCATATGTGGGCAGGATGGAGTAGTGTGAGGAAGGACTGGAGTCACGAGCAAGCTGGGAGCCATGGCAATAACCAAGGTGTGAAGTGATGAGGGCCTGCCCCAGGATGGGAATATTTGTGGAAGGTGTATGGGGACATTGTATCCACCTTAATTGCTTATTTGCTACAATTTCAGCTTCCAACCACAGTTTGCCTTGGCTATGAAACCTTCCTGACTCTGAAAATACTCATTCCAGTCTTCCAATAGTGAAAGGGAGCAAGGAAGAAAGGTGGGAAGGAAAGAGGGGAAGGAAAGAGGGAGGGAGGAAGAGAATTCTTGGAGCAGGCAGACTGGGCTTCTGGTGTGAAGACGGGGTTTTAAGCAACAGTAGTTTCAGGGAAATAAGGAGAAAAAGAGGCATAGATGTTCATTTGAATTTATTTAATTCAGGAGTAACTTCCTTTAAAAGAACCAATATCACTGCAGAATGAGTGACTTTAATCTCCTATTTACACCAGAAAGGACCATAAGATGCAGAGAAGAGGCATTACTCTTCTCGTTGGGCTGCAGGACCACCTAAACTTGGGCTTTCAAACTTTTTTGACCATCAGCCCATAATAAAAAAATAAATTTTGCATTACAATCAAACACATACAATGATGAATATAAACATAGTTGAAATAAGTGTTCTATAGAACATTTCTACTCTGACTACTTATGATACACTATTTTCCTAATCTATTTATTTTGAGTTTTACAAAAGTTGGTTGCGGCTACTTCAGATGATTTCCTGAACAACGCATGGATCACAAACTGCTTTTTACAAACCACAGACTCCTCAGAACCAGGGACATCACATCAGGATCTTCAGATTCACGGATTCACAGGCACAGGGGAATGTTTTACTTCTGTTCCCTAGTCACCGGCACCACCCAAGCCTTTCTCCTCTCTGAAGTGTCATGAACTGACAATAAGTGGAGGCAGTTGCTCTAGTAAGTTTAAAACTCAGTTTCAGAATATGATCTCAGATTCAGAGCCTGCCTGCAAACCTTTTGGCAGTGCCAACTCATTCACTGGCTTGATGGCCCTCACTTGGGACACAAGCCCACACACAAAGATCCATCAACAAACATTGCTCCTAATGAGTCCTGAACCCCGACACAATGACCACAATTGGTGTAGACATTTTAATGTCTTGGGCTAGCTCCTTATATTATCCTTGGCTCCAGTGGACCAAGGCACACATAGTAACATTCTTTACCTGTAGTTAGCTATAATTTCAAACTAGGTGGAATTCTTTCCTACCTTTGAAACCACAAAATAAAATCAAAGAAATAGGATCCTTTGCAAACTGTGGCTCTGCATTGATGAGGAGGGGTGAAAGGTAAGCACATGGCTTCAGATTGAAAATAACTTTTAAAATGTCTGATTTTAATCATGGGTCCAAATTATCTGGGCACACAGCGGTCATTAAAGCCTCTTGTCTAGAAGTCCCTCATGTGTGTATATGCATAGCTGTGATTTAGCGTTCTGGCTGAACAGTCAGTAGGACATCAAAGCACAGAAGGAAAAGTGAATGAAGGCAATGAAAATCAATCTGGTTTAAGAGGATTGGGTCTTTCTATGCACTCAGCTAGTTATCACTATTCTGGAAAGAAAAATGTAGAGTGTCAATTCTAGGAGGCATAAATCAAAATAGGATACACAATTACTCCCACTTATGTGCTCACCTGGTTAAAAAAGAAAAAAGATTAAAGTAAGAATAACTCTGGTAGAATGAACTCTAGTATTCCTCACTGTCCATTCTTCTTCCTTTTGGAACACTGGTTAACTTATAACCTGATTCTGAATATTCCCCTGGATAGTTGAGTCTATGTAGTAGACAGTGTTGAGTATTTTGGTGGGCCCCTGGTTTCCTTTACAGTTTAAAAATTGGATAGATATGTTGTCTGCTCAATCTTCAGGTAAAGCTCCTAATTAAATGGTTCTAGAACTGTGGTGCATTAACCCCCTGAAAGGAAGTCAATGGATACAATTTTAAATTTTTATGGAAAATTTTGTGTGTACAGGTACACCTCATTTTACTGTACTTTATTCTGTTTTGTAGATGTTGTTTTTTCACAAATTGAAGGTTTGTAGCAACTGTGAATTGAGCAAATCTATCGGTGCCATTTTTCCAATAGCATGGGCTCACTTTTTGTCTCTGTGTTACATTATGGTAATTCTTACAATATCTCAAATTTTTATTATTATTGTATCTATTATGGTTATCTATGATAAACAATTTTTGATATTACTATTGTAGTTGTCTGGGGGCACCATGAACTGTGCCCACATCAGATTGGGCACAGATTAAGCAAACTTAATCAATAAATGCTGTGAGTGTTCTGACTGCTCCACTGACCAGCTGTTCCCCTGTCTCTCTTCCTCTCCTTGGGTCTTCCTATTCTCTAAGACACAACAGCATTGAAATTAGGCCAACTAATAACCCTAAAACAACTTCTAAGTGTTCATATGAAAGAAATAGTTGAACATCTCTCACATTAAATCAAAAGCTAGAATTGTTTATGCTTAGCAAGGAAGGCATGTTGAAAGCCAACATCATCTAAAAGTTAGGCCTCTTGCACCAAACCAACTAGCTAAGTTGTGAACATAAAGTAAAAGCCCTTGAAGGGTCCAGTGAACACAAGAATGATAAGAAAGTAAAAATAGCCTGATTGCTGATATTGGGAAAAGTTTTGGTGGTCCAGATAGAATATCAGCCAGCCATGACATTCCCTTAAGCCAAAACCTAATCCAGAGCGAGTCCTTCACTCTATTCAATTCTATGAGGGCTGAGAGAGGTGAGGGAGCTTCAGAAGAAAAGTTGGAAACAAGCAGAGGTTGGTTCTTGAGGCTTAAGGAAAATGCCATCTCTGTAACATAAAAGCAGCAAGTGCTGACACAGAAGCTGCAGCAAGTTATCCAGACAATTTGACTAAGATGAAGGTGGATACACTAAACAACAGATTTCCAATGTCAGCAAAACAGCCTTCTATTGAAAGAAGATGACATATAGGACTTTCCTAGCAGAAGAGACGTTAATGCCTGGCTTCAAACCTTCAAAGGACAGGCTGACTTGAATGCAGCTGGTGACTTTAAGTTGAAGCTAATGCTCATTTACCATTCTAAAAATTCAAGAGTCCTTAAGAATTATGCTAAATTTATTCTTCCTGTGATCTGTAAAAGTAATAACAAAGCCTTGACAACAGCTTATCAGTCTACAGCATAGTTTACTGAATATTTGAAGCCTGTTCTTGAGACCTACTATTCAGAAAAAAAGATTCCTTTCAATATATTACTTCTTATTGACATTGTGCCTAGTGACCTAAGATCTCACATGAAGATGTACAAGGATATGAATGTTGTTTTCATGCCTGCTAACACAATGTGCATTCTAAAGCCAACAGATCAAGGAATAATTTTAACTTTCAAGTTTCATCATTTAAAAGATACATTTTGTAAGATCATAGCTGCCATAGGTAGTGATTCCTCTGATAGATCTAAGCCAAGTAAATTGAAAACCTTGTAGAAAGGATTGACCATTCTAGATGTCATTAAGAACATTTGTATTTATAGGAGGTCAGAATAACAACATTAACAGAGTTTGGAAGAAGCTGACTACAACCCTCAGGGATGACTTTGAGAGATTAAAGTGCTGGGTGCCTGGGTGATATTTCAGATACGAAGGGAAACAACAGTTAGCTACTTACCATTTTCTTCTTTTATTCAAGGCGGATGGAGACTAGGGAAGATTTATTGCTTACTAAGTTAAGTGATGTGTGTAGGGATTCACACTGGAGAAAACCGGAGGGAGATAAATGCTGCCACAGAAGAATGGGCATTCTGTGTGGCTGAGAGGCAGGAGGCAGAATGGATCCAGAGTGGCCAGAGGCTGCATAGACGAGAATTCCCAGGGGAAAGGAGAGAAGTGGGGAGCTGAGACTAGGAGAAGAACATTAATGGATAATGGGGGGAGCACAGAGATGGCCAGTAGGTGCTAGATAGGCTTCTCCTGTGTAATGTACATGCACCTCTCTTCAATAATTCCCCATTAAATTTGATTAAACATTTTATTTCTCATTGTGGAGTTAAATTTATTTTAGGAATGCAGCAAAGTTCAGTCTTAAGGCACAAGGCAAAGACTGAGTACACAGCCTGAGACCTATGACATCTGGGTTATAAGTGTCAGGTAGCATATCTGGTAGCTGTGGATACTAAGTGGAAAGTGGAAGAGTAGCCAAGGTTGGATCTTCTAAGAAATATGTGGCTCCTTCAGAGAGCAATGGGTCTGGCTTTGTATTTCTGAAAGACAACTCTTACCTCTTGCGTTGTTACACTACTGTGAAACTCTCTGGTTTCTCTAAGTAAAAAAGAAACTCCTGTCTCTATTCGCTGGTCTTAAGAAAGTCAACATCTGGCTTGGTTTGTGACCAGCCTTCCGTGATCTTTCCTGAGTTGAGGTTTTTCTTCTCAGTCATTTGACAATTTGAGACACTGATGATGCTGTTTCATTTTTCTGGTTTAAGGAATGGTTCCAGATTAAGATTCCACAGTTGTCAGGGATGCCATTGTACTCTATTATCCTTTATCAGCTAGTGTATGCATTTGACAGCTACCCAGTTAGCTCTGATGAGGTGTATAGAATCCTACCGAAGATAGGGCACAGTAGCATACTGCGTATTTTAAGCAGGAGGAAACTGAGAAAACTGCGGAAGCAGAAAGTTACCTCTGACCTTCTCTCTTAAAGACCCTCCTGTGACAGGTGTCCTGCTCAATACACAGAGGGAAGGATTTACAAAGACTGGCCAAGAAGAATCTGGAGAAAGTCTTTTCTAAGTTCTCCCCAGTTTACTGATACTAGGTCATACCTCCTTTTTGTTTAATTATACCTTTACAGGACTATCTATTCTTCATCAAACCTAAGCATAAACATATAGTTTTCCCTGGGTCTTCATTTCTGAAAGCTGTCATGTCACGTAAAACTTATATTAAGCTTATATTAAATAAATCTGCCACACTTTTATCTTGTTAATCTATATTTTGTTGTAGAAGTCTCAGTCATGAACCTAATGGTGGGTAAGTTAAAAAGATATTATTTTCTTCCTTACAGCTAAAAGCAACTCAGAGTCACACTCTTTTCTGCATAACTGCCCTCAACTAAAGAGAATGTGCTTGGCCCAGAAGGCTGCATTCCCCAGACTTTGGCCAATCTTTGACTGACATGGGGTGCAGAAGTCTAGCCCCTCTAACTCAAAGTATGACCAGCTCTGTGGTACAGCTTGTGCTCCAGAGCTCCTAGGGGTTCAGACTGTAGCAAGTCACCACTTGAAACTAGGTGTTTAGCTTCACTCCCCTTCCATTTCTTTTTCCCTTACCCTCCTTCTCTTGAGACCACTCCCCTAATAAATCACATAAACAGAACGTCTGTCTTAGGCTTTGCTTCCGGGGAGCTCTACCCAAGACAATAGTTGAATCCAATCCCAAAGTATCAGTTGAATTCAAATGAATCTTTAGTCTTGATGTTCTCATTTTCAGATAATGGAAAATCTTTATTCGTTCAAATATTCAAGTGGGAGAACATGAGTCATTCTGGATTCTTACAACTCATATCCAGTTACCAAATTCTGTTCATTTCCCCTCAAAAAATACTTCAGACATCCACACATCTCCATACTGTGCTCTTAGTTCAAGCCTCTATAATCTCTCATCTCTGAAATAGACTTTGTGCCTCCAGATATGTTCTCTATACTACAATCATAGTAGCAATTCAGATTTTAGTGCATGCTTATTAAAATCCTTCAGAGACTTAGTATTGTCTATAGCAGTGGTTCTCAGTGGAGTTTATTCAAAGCTTCACGAAGTGAGATATAGTCAAAGCAGATATGGAAATCCAGGTGTCTTCCAGTAAGCAGATATCTTAGAGACATTTGCAACAATGCAAAATAATAACACTCCTTCCTAAACTTTCCTTGTTTTGGAGGACATACAGTTATTTTTCCGAGAAGTATTTTATCTCTGTTTGTATATAATTTATTATTTTAAAAATAAGTTAATAAATGTTTCTTTAAAATGCATATTTCTCAGGTTTAAATTATAGTATTATGAAATAAATAGCTGTGACTCATATAAACAAAAGCCCTTTAGGGTTCTTAATACTTTTTAAGTTTGTAAAGAGATTTTGAGATGGAAATGTTTGTGAACCACTGGCTTACACAATTAAGTAAAAAATACCTAGAATGTCATCCAAGATTAGCCAGGACTTCAATCTTGCCATTCTCTTCATCCTCCTCTCTTGCCACTTTCCGCCTTTACTCTATATTTTGGTGTAATAGATGCTTTGGTAGCTGCAAACCCTGTGCCCCACACCCCTTAAGCCTGAGCATTCATTCTCTCAGCTGCTTGGAGTGCTGGCTTCTGGTAGGTCTCAGATGAATTCCTTTCTGGGAATCCCTCAGTCATAGCATGCAGTCTCAACCAGGGTTTACCCTCCCTGGCTTAGGAGAGCCTGAATTCACTTACTTGTCAAGGCAAGAATACAAAGGCCTGGATCATTTGCATCAATTTGGGATGCTGACTTTGTAGGACCATTCCAGCTGCAGAGAGCCCCTTAAGCTTGGCCAAGGCCTCTGCTGCAACTGTGTCTCACTTTTCCCTCATTCAATCCTAAATCCTTGCTGTCTCACAGGAGATTTTCCCAGAGCTCCACTCAATAAACCTCTGCCTCAGAGGTGAACCCCTGCCTCAGTCTGTTACCCAGGGAATCATCCCATAAACTTCTGGTGACTCTGAACTGTTTATAAATCCCTGGACATTCCATTCTCTTTCATTCCTCCTCATGTTGTTTCCTTTACCTGACTACATCCTTTAACCTAGATATCTAGATAACACCTACATAACCTAGATCTCAATACTTAGCTCAAATACTGTCTCTTCCAGAAGGTCTTTCAGGAGGGCTGCACGCCCCTAATTTTTGCCTCTGCAGCAATTTGTTCCTCACTCTGTCAAAGACATATCATATTACATTGAAGTAATCTGTTTCCTCAACTAGCCTGGATGTCATAATGTCCAGGGCTTGTGCCTGATTCATTGTATGTCATTCATATGGCCTTCCTTGGAGAAGACACTCAGTAATCCTATATTAACTTCATTTTTGAGGCTTGAAAAGTGGAGTACAGCTTCTGCATTTCTATACAACATTGAGGTCAGTAAAGAAGCCTTGGGTGGCCTTTCACTTGCTGTTGGTTATGAAAATATTCTGCATTTAGAAGACATTTAACCTGGTCTGTGCCAGAAGATAAAATTTCTCTGAATCATAAGTCCGGGTTCTTGAGACCTATAAGAAACTATTGAGCCAGATTTATTGAGCACTGGGGCAAAACTTGGGAATACGAAGAGAACCTACTGGTGTGAGAAACCAGCTGAGGAAGAGGATTTGCATCTTGTGGGAATATGGTTATCCTACAGCAGCAAAATTTAATGGGTGTTTCAAGAGTCTCAGAAACCTTCCTGTAAGGGATCCCTAAATTATCAGGAAGTGCTCCTGGGAGACCTCAGAAGTTTCCATATGATGGCATGTGTTGGCCAACGATGTGTTCATGGCCAATATCTTAACTATATCTTTTCGAGAGACCCTGAGCCACATCCAACCGGCTAAGCAACTCCTGAATTCCAAAGTTTTAAGGCAGTTTTTGTTACACAGCAATAGATAACTAACACATGTATCTAGTAAAATAAGTGAAATCTATTTCCATCATGTGCTTTAAGATTCAACCAAAAATATGGATTGTCTAATATAACATCACATCTTTTTTGAAGTATTTCAAAATAAATTATCTTATTCACATTGTATAACTCTATTATGGGTGTATAATTAACCTGATTTTTACATAGTAGAAAGCTAGGTCTCAAAGAGGTAAGGTGAGTTAACCATGGTTTCACATCTAGAAAGTGAAGAAGTCAGAACTCACGCCCAGTTCTCACTGACCAGAAATCCCATTTTCTTCTTGCTGCAGTTTTAAAGGATAGGTGAAAGCAGAAGAGCCATAGCAGAAGGCTCTAGGCGCTCAGTTACTGCTAGATCTTTACCATCCTGCGTGGTACACTCATTATGTTAAACCTTGACTGAAAATATGACATCACTGCATAATTTATATTTCTTTATGTTTGATCTAATTTTTCCAGAATTCCTTTTTTTTTTTTTCTTCCCTGAGACGGAGTCTTCTTCTGTCACCCAGATTGGAGAGCAGTGGTGTGATCTCAGCTCCCTGCAACCTCCACTTCCTGGGTTCAAGCAATTCTCCTATCTCAGCCTCCTGAGCAGCTAGGATTACAGGCACCTGCCACTGCACCGGGCTAATTTTTTTGTATTTTTAGTAGAGACAAGGTTTCACCACGTTGGCCAGGCTGGTCTCGATCTTCTGACCTCGTGATCCGCCTGCCTTGGCCTCCCAAAGTGCTGGAACTACAGACGTGAGCCAACGCACCCAGCCCAGAATTCTTGTTTAGACAAAATATCAAGTGAAAAATCCATATATTGATTCTGGCTATTGTGAAGAAATAGGCTTTGTGAAAGTCAGTTTGAAAACTATGATTATGTTTTTTATCTGGGTATTCAGACAGAAGAATAATGAAGATTATACTTCTTTTTATACTTCTCTCTACAGAGTCACAGAACAACAAATAAAACGCCAAATTAAGGCATAAGCCATATTTCATGTTTATCCCTGTATCCCGAATACCGAATTCCATGTCTGGTCTATGTTAGATAATTAATAAGTAAATGTTGATTATTATAAGATGTGATAGGCAGCTTTATAAAACAAATAGAATTTTGCCTTCTAGCCAACGTTGGTTAAAGATATATATACAGCCGTATAGAAAGAAATGCATGCGGCCGGGCGCGGTGGCTCAAGCCTGTAATCCCAGCACTTTGGGAGGCCGAGACGGGCAGATCACGAGGTCAGGAGTTCGAGACCATCCTGGCTAACACGGTGAAACCCCGTCTCTACTAAAAAATACGAAAAACTAGCCGGGCGAGGTGGCGGGCGCCTGTAGTCCGGGCTACTCGGGAGGCTGAGGCAGGAGGAGAATGGCGTAAAAACCCGGGAGGCGGAGCTTGCAGTGAGCTGAGATCCGGCCACTGCACTCCAGCCTGGGCGACACAGCGAGACTCCGTCTCAAAAAAAAAAAAAAAAAAAAAAAAAAAGAAAGAAAGAAATGCATGCATCTGACACAAAATAATTCAAACATGAACACATTTCTTGATGGAGATTATTCAAGTTTTATACAATAGTACTAGTGAATGGTGTCTGAACCTCATTATATTTAGTTATATTAACGAAAAAGCTGTTACATTAAAGAAAATAGTGAGATATCACTCTTTCATTTTATCCAAGGAATATGTGGCATTTTTCATGCCTCATATTGGACGAAATTACTTGCTTTCCACATTTATTCACTATTAGTATTTTGCCATTTGGGGTAACATTATCGTTTTGATGAAGATAAATATTTCATGTAGGAACATTTAAACAAGTTGAATTGCAGTCCACTTAAATATTATACTTGTTTGCTTCATGAATACTTAATAATTACCTCATTATAAAAAGCAAGCCCCAGTGTCTTTTACTAAGTTAAGGTAGAGAAGCTAGCAGAGTTTAGATTGTATGTTTAAGGGTTATAATCATTCTGATTGTTCTTTCACTCTTTTCCACTATAGTCTATCACCTGTCAAATTCTATTTGGAATACAGGGACTTTTTGTTGTTGTTGAGAAGAAAGAAAAAACAGAATTGTTTAGCTTAATATTATACTTCCAGTGACTCAAATTGGTATTACCGTATTTGACAATGATGACATGATTTCTGTTCTCTTTGAGGAATTTCAGCTCACACAATTTGACATTGCAGAACCAGGCCCTACCAAAAGGATCCCATTCACTGAAAAATAAGTCAGCAGGAAATTTCAACAAAACAACCAGTGTTGTATGCTTAAAGAAATGTACAGAAAGACAGTAAGATAGTTCTGTGCTAACAGTTGCTTAATTTCTGGTCTTTCAGGGGAAAAAAAAAAATGACAAATAGTTTTTCCATGTAGTTAGAGGGTCTGAAGAGGTCACTTTGCTTAATTTAGGCCACTTAGTCTTCTTCGATACTGAAGACGAAAACTCGGAGCCACACTGCCTTAGTTAAAATTCTGGTTCTAACTAATGTGTGATATTCAGCAACTTGCCTAACTTATCTGTGCCCTTGTCCTTAACAGTAAGATGAGGTTAATAATAGTATTTATTTCAGTAAGGGTATAATGAGGATTAAATAAACCAATGCTTACTAAGTGCTTATAATCGAGCCTGACACACAGTAAGTGCTCTGTCAAATTTAGCTCCCATTCATTTATTCAACAGTAATTTTATTATCATTTTTCTTGTATAATTCTACCACAGTGTCTGTAACTCATGGAGCTAACAGCAATAACTCTTTCACAGAAGGTATTTTCTCACATTGAATATGGTCACACCAAGGCTTCAGATTGCCGTATGGGTTACCATCTAAAAAAGAAATTTATTCAAGCCTGTAATCCCAGCACTTTGGGAGGCCGAGACGGGCGGATCACGAGGCCAGGAGATCGAGACCATCCTGGTTAATACGGTGAAACCCCGTCTCTACTAAAAAGTACAAAAAACTAGCCGGGCGAGGTGGCGGGCGCCTGTAGTCCCAGCTACTTGGGAGGCTGAGGCAGGAGAATGGCGTGAACCCGGGAGGCGGAGCTTGCAGTGAGCTGAGATCTGGCCACTGCACTCCAGCCTGGGTGACAGAGCGAGACTCCATCTCAAAAAAA